>NW_026734952.1:0-195851 GCF_949786415.1 Peromyscus eremicus | reverse complement strand
CCTGTGTATGACAATATGAGTGCAATAGTGACTCTTCTTACCAGAAAACAACTCTTGCTCGTAGGACCAGAAACTACATAGGATTCAACTCCATTTAGGACTGGGAAACAAACATTATCTCGCCTTATAAGAAACACACTCTGCTTTTGAGAAAAGAGCACTCTTCTACTCTACTGTGTTTCCGATAGGGCCAGAATAGTGAGCTTGCTCAGAACAAAAGAACTGTGCTTCCTACACACATGGGCCATATCTAGTTCAACTCTGCTTAGGAAACTGACAAGAACAGTTGGTCCTCCTCAGTCTAATACACTGTACATGCTTGGAACAGACGCAGATATATTTGCCCTGTGTATGATAATGGGAACGCAATAGTGACTCTTCTTACCAGAAAACAACTCTTGCTCGTAGGAGGATAAACTGCATGTGATTCAAATCCATTTAGAACTGGGAAACAAACGCTAGCTAGCCTTACAAGGAACACACTCTGCTTTTGAGAAAAGAGCACTCTTCTACTCTACTGTGTTTCCTATAGGGCCAGAATAGTGAGCTTGCTCAGAACAAAAGAACTGTGTTTCCTACACACACGGGCCATATCTAGTTCAACTCTGCTTAGGAAACTGACAAGAACATTAGATCCTCTTCAGTCCAATACACTTTACATGCTGGGAACAGATGCCAGTGCTATTTGCCCTGTGTATGACAATGGGAGCGCAACAGTGACTCTTCTTACCAGAAAAAAACTCTTGCTCATAGGACCAGAAACTGCATGTGATTAAACTCCATTTAGGACTGGGAAACAAACCCTAGCTCGCCTTACAAGAAACTCATTCTGCTTATGAGAAAAGAGCACTCTTCTACTCTACAGTGTTTCCTACAGGGCCAGAAGAGGGAGCTTGCTCAGAACAAAGAAGTGTACTTCCTACACACGGGCCATATCTAGTTCAACTTTGCTTAGGAAACTGACAAGAACAGTAGATCCTCTTCAGTCCAATACACTGTACATCCTGGGAACAGATGTGAGTCCTATTTGCCCTGTGTATGGCAATGGGAACACAATAGTGACTCTTCTTACTAGAAAACAACTCTTGCTTGTAGGACCATAAACTGCATGTGATTCAACTCCATTTAGGACTGGGAAACAAAAGCTAGCTGGCCTTACAAGAAACACACTCTGCTTTTGAGAAAAGAGCACTCTTCTACTCTACTGTGTTTCCTATAGGGCCAAAACAGTGAGCTTGCTCAGAACAAAAGAACTGTGCTTCGTACACACACCGGCCATATCTAGTTCATCTCTGCTTAGGAAACTGACAAGAACAGTAGATCCTCTTCAGTCCAATACACTGTACATGCTGGGAACAGACGCCAGTACTATTTGCCCTGTGTATGACAATGGGAGCACAATAGAGACACTTCTTACCAGAAAGCAACTCTTACTCCTAGGATCAGAAACTGCATGTGATTCAACTCCATTTGGGACTGGGAAACAAACGCTAGCTCGCCTTACAAGAAACACACTCTGCTTTTGAGAAAAGAGCAATCTTCTACTGTACTGTGTTTCCTATGGGTCAGAACAGTGAGCTTGCTCAGAACAAAAGAACTGTGCTTACTACACACAGGGGCCATATCTAGTTCAACTCTGCTTACAAAACTGACAAGAACAGTAGCTCCTCTTCTGTCCAATACACTGTACTTGCAAAGAACAGTAGCAAGTGTTGTTTGCACTGTGTATGGCAGTAGGAGCACAATAGTGACTCTTCTTACCAGAAAACAACTCTTGCTCATTGGAAAGAAACTGCATGTAATTCAACTCCATTTAGGACTGGAAACAAATGCTAGCTCACCTTACAAGAAACAAACTCTGCTTTTGAGAAAAGAGCACTCTTCTACTCTAGTGTGTTTCCTATAGGGCCAGAACAGTGAGCTTGCTCAGAACAAAAGAACTGTGCTTCCTACACACACGAGCCATATCTAGTTCAACTCTGCTTAGGAAACTGACAAGAACAGTAGCTCCTCTACAGTCCAATACAGTGTACTTGCTGGGAACAGACGTGAGGGCTATTTGCACTGTTTATCGCAAAGGGAGCACAACAGTGACTTTCCTTACCAGAATACATCCCTTGCTCGTAGGACCAGAAACTGCATGTGATTCAACTCCATTTTGTACTAGAAAAAAAATGCTAGCTTGCCTTACAAGAAACACACTCTGCTTTTGAGAAAAGAGCACTCTTCTATTCTACTGTGTTTCCTATGGGGTCCGAACAGTGAGCTTGCTCAGAACAAAAGAACTGTGCTTCCTACACACACGGGCCATATCTAGTTCAACTCTGCTTAGGAAACTGACAAGAACAGTAGATCATCTTCAGTACAATACACTGTACATGCTGGGAACACACACAGGTGCTATTTGCCCTGTGTATTACAATGGGAGCGCAATAGTGACTCTTCTTACCAGAAATCAACTCTTGCTCGTAGGACCAGAAACTGCATGGGATTCAACTCCATTTAGGACTGGGAAACAAACGCTAGCTTGCCTTACAAGAAGCACACTCTGCTTTTGAGAAAAGAGGACTCTTCTTCTACAGTGTTTCCTATGGGGTTCGAACAGTGTGCTTGCTCAGAACAAAAGAACTGTGCTTCCTACACACACGGGCCATATCTAGTTCAACTCCACTGGAAACTGACAAGAACAGTAGCTGCTCTTCAGTCCAATACACTGTACTTGCTGGGAACAGACGCGAGTGCTATTTGCACTGTATATGGCAATGGGAGCACAATAGTGACTCTTCTTACCAGAAAACACCTCTTGCTCTTAGGACCAGAAACTGCATGGCATTGATCTCCATTTCGGACTGGGAAACAAACACTAGCTCGCCTTACAAGAAACACACTCTGCTTTTGAGAAAAGAGCACTCTTCTACTCTACTGTTTTTCTTAAGGGGTCTGAACAGTGAGCTTGCTCAGAACAAAAGTACTGTGTTTCCTACACACAGGGGCCCTATCTAGTTCAACTCTGCTTAGGAAACTGACAAGAACAGTAGCTCATCTTCAGTCCAAACACTGCACTTGCTGGGAACAGACGCGAGTGCTATTTGCACTGTGTATCACAATGGGAGCGCAATAGTGACTCTTCTTACCAGAAAACAACTCTTGCTCATAGGACCAAAAACTACATGTGATTCAACTCCATTTAGGACTGGGAAAAAAAAACGCTAGCTCGCCTTACAAGAAACACACTCTGCTTTTGAGAAAAGAGCACTCTTCTACTCTATTGTGTTTCCTATAGGGCCAAAACAGTGAGCTTGCTCAGAACAAAAGAACTGTGCTTCCTACACACACGGTCATATCTAGTTCAATTCTACTTAAAAAACTGACAAGAATAGTAGATCCTCTTCAGTCCAATACACTGTACTTGCTTGGAACAGACGCGAGTGCTATTTGCCCTGTGTATGACAATATGAGTGCAATAGTGACTCTTCTTACCAGAAAACAACTCTTGCTCGTAGGACCAGAAACTACATAGGATTCAACTCCATTTAGGACTGGGAAACAAACATTATCTCGCCTTATAAGAAACACACTCTGCTTTTGAGAAAAGAGCACTCTTCTACTCTACTGTGTTTCCGATAGGGCCAGAATAGTGAGCTTGCTCAGAACAAAAGAACTGTGCTTCCTACACACATGGGCCATATCTAGTTCAACTCTGCTTAGGAAACTGACAAGAACAGTTGGTCCTCCTCAGTCTAATACACTGTACATGCTTGGAACAGACGCAGATATATTTGCCCTGTGTATGATAATGGGAACGCAATAGTGACTCTTCTTACCAGAAAACAACTCTTGCTCGTAGGAGGATAAACTGCATGTGATTCAAATCCATTTAGAACTGGGAAACAAACGCTAGCTAGCCTTACAAGGAACACACTCTGCTTTTGAGAAAAGAGCACTCTTCTACTCTACTGTGTTTCCTATAGGGCCAGAATAGTGAGCTTGCTCAGAACAAAAGAACTGTGTTTCCTACACACACGGGCTATATCTAGTTCAACTCTGCTTAGGAAACTGACAAGAACAGTAGCTCCTCTTCAGTCCAGTATACTGTACTTGCTGGGAACAGACACCAGTGCTATTTGTACTGTGTATGGCAATGGGAGCGCAATACTGCCTCTTCTAACCAGAAAACAACTCTTGCTCGTAGGCCCAAAAACTGCATGTGATTCAACTCCATTTAGGACTGGGAAACAAACGCTAGCTTGCCTTACAAGAAACACACTCTGCTTTTGAGAAAAGAGCACTCTTCTACTCTACTGTGTTTCCTATAGGGCAAGAACAGTGAGCTTGCTCAGAACAAAAGAACTCTGCTTCCTACACACACGGGCCATATCTAGATCAATTCTGCATAGGAAACTGACAAGGACAGTAGATCCTCTTGAGTCCAATACACTGTATGCTGGGAACAGATGCCAGTGCTATTTGCCCTGTGTATGACAATGGGAGCACAATAGTGACTCTTCTTACCAGAAAACAACTCTTGCTCGTAGGACTAGAAACTGCATGTGATTCAACTCCATTTAGGACTGAAAAACAAACACTAGCTCACCTTATAAGAAACACACTCTGCTTTTGAGAAAAGAGCACTCATCTACTCTACTGTGTTTCCTATAGGGCCAGAATAGTGAGCTTGCTCAGAACAAAAGAACTATGCTTCCTACACACACGGGCTATATCTAGTTCAACTCAGCTTAGGAAACTGACAAGAACAGTTGGTCCTCTTCAGTCCAATACACTGTACTTGCTGGGAACAGACGCCAGTGCTATTTGCCCTGTGTATGATAATGGGAGCACAATAGTGACTCTTCTTACCAGAAAACAACTCTTGCTTGTAGGACCCGAAACTGCATGGGATTCAAGTCTATTTCAGACTGGGAAACAAACGCTAGCTCGCCTTACAAGAAACACACTCTGCTTTTGAGAAAAGAGAACTCTTCTACTCTACTGTGTTTCCTATGGGGTCTGAACAGTGTGCTTGCTCAGAACAAAAGAACTGTGTGCTTCCTACACACAGGGGCCATATCTAGTTCAACTCTGCTTAGGAAACTGACAAGAACAGTAGCTCATCTTCAGTCCAATACACTGTACTTGCTGCAAACAGACGCGAGTGCTATTTGCACTCTGTATGGCAATGGGAGCGCAATAGTGTCTCTTCCTACCAGAAAACAACTCTTGCTCGTACGACCAGAAACTGCATGGATTTCAACTACATTTCTGACTGGGAAACAAAAACTAGCTCGCCTTACAAGAAACACACTCTGCTTTTGAGAAAAGAGCACTCTTCTACTCTACAGTGTTTCATATGGGATCCGTACAGTGAGCTTGCTGATAATAAAAGAACTGTGCTTCCTACACACACGGGCCATATCTAGTTCAACTCTGCTTAGGAAACTGACAAGAACAGTAGCTCATCTTCAGTCCAATACACTGTATTTGCTGTGAACAGACTCGAGTGTTATTTGCACTGTGAAGGGGAATGGGTGCGCAATAGTGACTTTCCTTACCAGAAAACAACTCTTGCTCATGGGACCAAAAACTGCATGTGATTCAACTCCATTTAGGACTGGGAAACAAACGCTAGCTCGCCTTACAAGAAACACACTCTGCTTTTGAGAAAATAGCACTGTTCTACTGTACTGTGTTTCCTATGGGGCCAGAATAGTGAGCTTGCTCCGAACAAAAGAACTGTGCTTCCTACACACACGGGCCATATCTAGTTCAACTCTGCTTAGGAAACAGACAAGAACAGTAGCTCCTCTTCAGTCCAGTATACTGTACTTGCTGGGAACAGACGCCAGTGCTATTTGCACTGTGTATGACAATGGGAGCACAATAGTGACTCTTCTTACCAGAAAAAACTCTTGCTCGTAGGACCAGATACTGCATGTGATTCAACTCCATTTAGGACTGAAAAACAAATGCTAGCTCACCTTACAAGAAACACACACTGCTTTTGAGAAAAGGGCACTCTTCTACTCTACTGTGTTTCTTATGGGGTCAGAACAGTGAGCTTGCTCAGAACAAAAGATCTGTGCTTCCTACACACAGGTGCCATATCTAGATCAATTCTGCTTAGGAAACTGACAAGGACAGTAGCTCCTCTTCAGTCCAATACACTGTACTTGCTGGGAACAGACGGGAGTGCTATTTGCACTGTATATGGCAATGGGAGCCCAATAGTGACTCTTCTTACCAGAAAACAACTCTTGCTCTTAGGACCAGAAACTGCATGGCATTGATCTCCATTTCGGACTGGGAAACAAACGCTAGCTCGCCTTACAAGAAACACACTCTGCTTTTGAGAAAAGAGCACTCTTCTACTCTATTGTGTTTCCTATAGGGACAAAACAGTGAGCTTGCTCAGAACAAAAGAACTGTGCTTCCTACACACACGGTCATATCTAGTTCAATTCTACTTAAAAAACTGACAAGAATAGTAGATCCTCTTCAGTCCACTACACTGTACTTGCTTGGAACATACGCGAGTGCTATTTGCCCTGTGTATGACAATATGAGCGCAATAGTGACTCTTCTTACCAGAAAACAACTCTTGCTCGTAGGACCAGAAACTGCATGGGATTCAACTCCGTTTCTGACTGGGAAACAAACACTAGCTAGCCTTACAAGAAACACACTCTGCTTTTGAGAAAAGGGCACTCTTCTACTCTACTGTGTTTACTATGGGGTCCGAAAATTGAGCTGCTCAGAATAAAAGAACTGTGCTTCACACACACGGGCCATATCTAGTTCAACTCTGCTTAGGAAACTGACAAGAACAGTAGCTCCTCCTCTGTCCAATACACTGTACTTGCTGGGAACAGACGCGAGGGCTATTTGCACTGAGTATGGCAATGGGAGCCCAATAGTGACTCTTCTTACCAGAAAACAACTCTTGCTCGTAGGACCAGAAACTGCATGGGATTCAACTCCATTTAGGACTGGGAAACAAACGCAAGCTCGCCTTACAAGAAACACACTCTGCTTTTGAGAAAAGAGCACTCTTCTACTCTACTGTGTTTCCTATAGGCCAGAAGAGTGAGCTTGCTCAGAACAAAAGAACTGTGCTTCCTACACACACGGGCCATATCTAGTTCAACTCTGCTTAGGAAACTGACAAGAACAGTAGATCCTCTTCAGTCCAATACACTTTACATGCTGGGAACAGATGCCAGTGCTATTTGCCCTGTGTATGACAATGGGAGCGCAACAGTGACTCTTCTTACCAGAAAAAAACTCTTGCTCATAGGACCAGAAACTGCATGTGATTAAACTCCATTTAGGACTGGGAAACAAACCCTAGCTCGCCTTACAAGAAACTCATTCTGCTTATGAGAAAAGAGCACTCTTCTACTCTACAGTGTTTCCTACAGGGCCAGAAGAGTGAGCTTGCTCAGAACAAAGAAGTGTACTTCCTACACACGGGCCATATCTAGTTCAACTTTGCTTAGGAAACTGACAAGAACAGTAGATCCTCTTCAGTCCAATACACTGTACATCCTGGGAACAGATGTGAGTCCTATTTGCCCTGTGTATGGCAATGGGAACACAATAGTGACTCTTCTACTAGAAAACAACTCTTGCTTGTAGGACCATAAACTGCATGTGATTCAACTCCATTTAGGACTGGGAAACAAAAGCTAGCTGGCCTTACAAGAAACACACTCTGCTTTTGAGAAAAGAGCACTCTTCTACTCTACTGTGTTTCCTATAGGGCCAAAACAGTGAGCTTGCTCAGAACAAAAGAACTGTGCTTCGTACACACACCGGCCATATCTAGTTCATCTCTGCTTAGGAAACTGACAAGAACAGTAGATCCTCTTCAGTCCAATACACTGTACATGCTGGGAACAGACGCCAGTACTATTTGCCCTGTGTATGACAATGGGAGCACAATAGAGACACTTCTTACCAGAAAGCAACTCTTACTCCTAGGATCAGAAACTGCATGTGATTCAACTCCATTTGGGACTGGGAAACAAACGCTAGCTCGCCTTACAAGAAACACACACTGCTTTTGAGAAAAGAGCAATCTTCTACTGTACTGTGTTTCCTATGGGGTCCGAACAGTGAGCTTGCTCAGAACAAAAGAACTGTGCTTACTACACACAGGGGCCATATCTAGTTCAACTCTGCTTACAAAACTGACAAGAACAGTAGCTCCTCTTCTGTCCAATACACTGTACTTGCAAAGAACAGTAGCAAGTGTTGTTTGCACTGTGTATGGCAGTAGGAGCACAATAGTGACTCTTCTTACCAGAAAACAACTCTTGCTCATAGGAAAGAAACTGCATGTAATTCAACTCCATTTAGGACTGGGAAACAAATGCTAGCTCACCTTACAAGAAACAAACTCTGCTTTTGAGAAAAGAGCACTCTTCTACTCTAGTGTGTTTCCTATAGGGCCAGAACAGTGAGCTTGCTCAGAACAAAAGAACTGTGCTTCCTACACACACGAGCCATATCTAGTTCAACTCTGCTTAGGAAACTGACAAGAACAGTAGCTCCTCTACAGTCCAATACAGTGTACTTGCTGGGAACAGACGTGAGGGCTATTTGCACTGTTTATCGCAAAGGGAGCACAACAGTGACTTTCCTTACCAGAATACATCCCTTGCTCGTAGGACCAGAAACTGCATGTGATTCAACTCCATTTTGTACTGGAAAAAAAATGCTAGCTTGCCTTACAAGAAACACACTCTGCTTTTGAGAAAAGAGCACTCTTCTATTCTACTGTGTTTCCTATGGGGTCCGAACAGTGAGCTTGCTCAGAACAAAAGAACTGTGCTTCCTACACACACGGGCCATATCTTGTTCAACTCTGCTTAGGAAACTGACAAGAACAGTAGATCATCTTCAGTACAATACACTGTACATGCTGGGAACACACACAGGTGCTATTTGCCCTGTGTATTACAATGGGAGCGCAATAGTGACTCTTCTTACCAGAAATCAACTCTTGCTCGTAGGACCAGAAACTGCATGGGATTCAACTCCATTTAGGACTGGGAAACAAACGCTAGCTTGCCTTACAAGAAGCACACTCTGCTTTTGAGAAAAGAGGACTCTTCTTCTACAGTGTTTCCTATGGGGTTCGAACAGTGTGCTTGCTCAGAACAAAAGAACTGTGCTTCCTACACACACGGGCCATATCTAGTTCAACTCCACTGGAAACTGACAAGAACAGTAGCTGCTCTTCAGTCCAATACACTGTACTTGCTGGGAACAGACGCGAGTGCTATTTGCACTGTATATGGCAATGGGAGCACAATAGTGACTCTTCTTACCAGAAAACACCTCTTGCTCTTAGGACCAGAAACTGCATGGCATTGATCTCCATTTCGGACTGGGAAACAAACACTAGCTCGCCTTACAAGAAACACACTCTGCTTTTGAGAAAAGAGCACTCTTCTACTCTACGGTGTTTCTTAAGGGGTCTGAACAGTGAGCTTGCTCAGAACAAAAGTACTGTGTTTCCTACACACAGGGGCCCTATCTAGTTCAACTCTGCTTAGGAAACTGACAAGAACAGTAGCTCATCTTCAGTCCAAACACTGCACTTGCTGGGAACAGACGCGAGTGCTATTTGCACTGTGTATCACAATGGGAGCGCAATAGTGACTCTTCTTACCAGAAAACAACTCTTGCTCATAGGACCAAAAACTACATGTGATTCAACTCCATTTAGGACTGGGAAAAAAAAACGCTAGCTCGCCTTACAAGAAACACACTCTGCTTTTGAGAAAAGAGCACTCTTCTACTCTATTGTGTTTCCTATAGGGCCAAAACAGTGAGCTTGCTCAGAACAAAAGAACTGTGCTTCCTACACACACGGTCATATCTAGTTCAATTCTACTTAAAAAACTGACAAGAATAGTAGATCCTCTTCAGTCCAATACACTGTACTTGCTTGGAACAGACGCGAGTGCTATTTGCCCTGTGTATGACAATATGAGCGCAATAGTGACTCTTCTTACCAGAAAACAACTCTTGCTCGTAGGACCAGAAACTACATAGGATTCAACTCCATTTAGGACTGGGAAACAAACATTATCTCGCCTTATAAGAAACACACTCTGCTTTTGAGAAAAGAGCACTCTTCTACTCTACTGTGTTTCCGATAGGGCCAGAATAGTGAGCTTGCTCAGAACAAAAGAACTGTGCTTCCTACACACATGGGCCATATCTAGTTCAACTCTGCTTAGGAAACTGACAAGAACAGTTGGTCCTCCTCAGTCTAATACACTGTACATGCTTGGAACAGACGCAGATATATTTGCCCTGTGTATGATAATGGGAACGCAATAGTGACTCTTCTTACCAGAAAACAACTCTTGCTCGTAGGAGGATAAACTGCATGTGATTCAAATCATTTAGAACTGGGAAACAAACGCTAGCTAGCCTTACAAGGAACACACTCTGCTTTTGAGAAAAGAGCACTCTTCTACTCTACTGTGTTTCCTATAGGGCCAGAATAGTGAGCTTGCTCAGAACAAAAGAACTGTGTTTCCTACACACACGGGCTATATCTAGTTCAACTCTGCTTAGGAAACTGACAAGAACAGTAGCTCCTCTTCAGTCCAGTATACTGTACTTGCTGGGAACAGACACCAGTGCTATTTGTACTGTGTATGGCAATGGGAGCGCAATACTGCCTCTTCTAACCAGAAAACAACTCTTGCTCGTAGGCCCAAAAACTGCATGTGATTCAACTCCATTTAGGACTGGGAAACAAACGCTAGCTTGCCTTACAAGAAACCACACTCTGCTTTTGAGAAAAGAGCACTCTTCTACTCTACTGTGTTTCCTATAGGGCAAGAACAGTGAGCTTGCTCAGAACAAAAGAACTCTGCTTCCTACACACACGGGCCATATCTAGATCAATTCTGCATAGGAAACTGACAAGGACAGTAGATCCTCTTGAGTCCAATACACTGTATGCTGGGAACAGATGCCAGTGCTATTTGCCCTGTGTATGACAATGGGAGCACAATAGTGACTCTTCTTACCAGAAAACAACTCTTGCTCGTAGGACTAGAAACTGCATGTGATTCAACTCCATTTAGGACTGAAAAACAAACACTAGCTCACCTTACAAGAAACACACTCTGCTTTTGAGAAAAGAGCACTCTTCTACTCTACTGTGTTTCCTATAGGGCCAGAATAGTGAGCTTGCTCAGAACAAAAGAACTATGCTTCCTACACACACGGGCTATATCTAGTTCAACTCAGCTTAGGAAACTGACAAGAACAGTTGGTCCTCTTCAGTCCAATACACTGTACTTGCTGGGAACAGACGCCAGTGCTATTTGCCCTGTGTATGATAATGGGAGCACAATAGTGACTCTTCTTACCAGAAAACAACTCTTGCTTGTAGGACCCGAAACTGCATGGGATTCAAGTCTATTTCAGACTGGGAAACAAACGCTAGCTCGCCTTACAAGAAACACACTCTGCTTTTGAGAAAAGAGAACTCTTCTACTCTACTGTGTTTCCTATGGGGTCTGAACAGTGTGCTTGCTCAGAACAAAAGAACTGTGTGCTTCCTACACACAGGGGCCATATCTAGTTCAACTCTGCTTAGGAAACTGACAAGAACAGTAGCTCATCTTCAGTCCAATACACTGTACTTGCTGCGAACAGACGCGAGTGCTATTTGCACTCTATATGGCAATGGGAGCGCAATAGTGTCTCTTCCTACCAGAAAACAACTCTTGCTCGTACGACCAGAAACTGCATGGATTTCAACTACATTTCTGACTGGGAAACAAAAACTAGCTCGCCTTACAAGAAACACACTCTGCTTTTGAGAAAAGAGCACTCTTCTACTCTACAGTGTTTCATATGGGATCCGTACAGTGAGCTTGCTGATAATAAAAGAACTGTGCTTCCTACACACACGGGCCATATCTAGTTCAACTCTGCTTAGGAAACTGACAAGAACAGTAGCTCATCTTCAGTCCAATACACTGTATTTGCTGTGAACAGACTCGAGTGTTATTTGCACTGTGAAGGGGAATGGGTGCGCAATAGTGACTTTCCTTACCAGAAAACAACTCTTGCTCATGGAACCAAAAACTGCATGTGATTCAACTCCATTTAGGACTGGGAAACAAACGCTAGCTCGCCTTACAAGAAACACACTCTGCTTTTGAGAAAATAGCACTCTTCTACTCTACTGTGTTTCCTATGGGGCCAGAATAGTGAGCTTGCTCCGAACAAAAGAACTGTGCTTCCTACACACACGGGCCATATCTAGTTCAACTCTGCTTAGGAAACAGACAAGAACAGTAGCTCCTCTTCAGTCCAGTATACTGTACTTGCTGGGAACAGACGCCAGTGCTATTTGCACTGTGTATGACAATGGGAGCACAATAGTGACTCTTCTTACCAGAAAAAACTCTTGCTCGTAGGACCAGATACTGCATGTGATTCAACTCCATTTAGGACTGAAAAACAAATGCTAGCTCACCTTACAAGAAACACACACTGCTTTTGAGAAAAAGGCACTCTTCTACTCTACTGTGTTTCTTATGGGGTCAGAACAGTGAGCTTGCTCAGAACAAAAGATCTGTGCTTCCTACACACAGGTGCCATATCTAGATCAATTCTGCTTAGGAAACTGACAAGGACAGTAGCTCCTCTTCAGTCCAATACACTGTACTTGCTGGGAACAGACGCGAGTGCTATTTGCACTGTATATGGCAATGGGAGCCCAATAGTGACTCTTCTTACCAGAAAACAACTCTTGCTCTTAGGACCAGAAACTGCATGGCATTGATCTCCATTTCGGACTGGGAAACAAACGCTAGCTCGACTTACAAGAAACACACTCTGCTTTTGAGAAAAGAGCACTCTTCTACTCTACGGTGTTTCTTAAGGGGTCTGAACAGTGAGCTTGCTCAGAACAAAAGTATTGTGTTTCCTACACACAGGGGCCCTATCTAGTTCAACTCTGCTTAGGAAAGTGACAAGAACAGTAGCTCATCTTCAGTCCAAACACTGTACTTGCTGGGAACAGACGCGAGTGCTATTTGCACTGTGTATGACAATGGGAGCGCAATAGTGACTTTTCTTACCAGAAAACAACCTTTGCTCATAGGACCGAAAACTACATGTGATTCAACTCCATTTAGGACTGGGAAAAAAAACGCTAGCTCGCCTTACAAGAAACACACTCTGCTTTTGAGAAAAGAGCACTCTTCTACTCTATTGTGTTTCCTATAGGGCCAAAACAGTGAGCTTGCTCAGAACAAAAGAACTGTGCTTCCTACACACACGGTCATATCTAGTTCAATTCTACTTAAAAAACTGACAAGAATAGTAGATCCTCTTCAGTCCAATACACTGTACTTGCTTGGAACATATGCGAGTGCTATTTGCCCTGTGTATGACAATATGAGCGCAATAGTGACACTTCTTACCAGAAAACAACTCTTGCTCGTAGGACCAGAAACTGCATGGGATTCAACTCCGTTTCTGACTGGGAAACAAACACTAGCTAGCCTTACAAGAAACACACTCTGCTTTTGAGAAATGGGCACTCTTCTACTCTACTGTGTTTACTATGGGGTCCGAAAATTGAGCTGCTCAGAATAAAAGAACTGTACTTCACACACACGGGCCATATCTAGTTCAACTCTGCTTAGGAAACTGACAAGAACAGTAGCTCCTCCTCTGTCCAATACACTGTACTTGCTGGGAACAGACGCGAGGGCTATTTGCACTGAGTATGGCAATGGGAGCCCAATAGTGACTCTTCTTACCAGAAAACAACTCTTGCTCGTAGGACCAGAAACTGCATGGGATTCAACTCCATTTAGGACTGGGAAACAAACGCAAGCTCGCCTTACAAGAAACACACTCTGCTTTTGAGAAAAGAGCACTCTTCTACTCTACTGTGTTTCCTATAGGCCAGAAGAGTGAGCTTGCTCAGAACAAAAGAACTGTGCTTCCTACACACACGGGCCATATCTAGTTCAACTCTGCTTAGGAAACTGACAAGAACAGTAGATCCTCTTCAGTCCAATACACTTTACATGCTGGGAACAGATGCCAGTGCTATTTGCCCTGTGTATGACAATGGGAGCGCAACAGTGACTCTTCTTACCAGAAAAAAACTCTTGCTCATAGGACCAGAAACTGCATGTGATTGAACTCCATTTAGAACTGGGAAACAAACCCTAGCTCGCCTTACAAGAAACTCATTCTGCTTATGAGAAAAGAGCACTCTTCTACTCTACAGTGTTTCCTACAGGGCCAGAAGAGTGAGCTTGCTCAGAACAAAGAAGTGTACTTCCTACACACGGGCCATATCTAGTTCAACTTTGCTTAGGAAACTGACAAGAACAGTAGATCCTCTTCAGTCCAATACACTGTACATCCTGGGAACAGATGTGAGTCCTATTTGCCCTATGTATGGCAATGGGAACACAATAGTGACTCTTCTTACTAGAAAACAACTCTTGCTTGTAGGACCATAAACTGCATGTGATTCAACTCCATTTAGGACTGGGAAACAAAAGCTAGCTGGCCTTACAAGAAACACACTCTGCTTTTGAGAAAAGAGCACTCTTCTACTCTACTGTGTTTCCTATAGGGCCAAAACAGTGAGCTTGCTCAGAACAAAAGAACTGTGCTTACTACACACAGGGGCCATATGTAGTTCAACTCTGCTTACAAAACTGACAAGAACAGTAGCTCCTCTTCTGTCCAATACACTGTACTTGCAAAGAACAGTAGCAAGTGTTGTTTGCACTGTGTATGGCAGTAGGAGCACAATAGTGACTCTTCTTACCAGAAAACAACTCTTGCTCATAGGAAAGAAAATGCATGTAATTCAACTCCATTTAGGACTGGGAAACAAATGCTAGCTCACCTTACAAGAAACAAACTCTGCTTTTGAGAAAAGAGCACTCTTCTACTCTAGTGTGTTTCCTATAGGGCCAGAACAGTGAGCTTGCTCAGAACAAAAGAACTGTGCTTCCTACACACACGAGCCATATCTAGTTCAACTCTGCTTAGGAAACTGACAAGAACAGTAGCTCCTCTACAGTCCAATACAGTGTACTTGCTGGGAACAGACGTGAGTGCTATTTGCACTGTTTATCGCAAAGGGAGCACAACAGTGACTTTCCTTACCAGAATACATCCCTTGCTCGTAGGACCAGAAACTGCATGTGATTCAACTCCATTTTGTACTGGAAAAAAAGTGCTAGCTTGCCTTACAAGAAACACACTCTGCTTTTGAGAAAAGAGCACTCTTCTATTCTACTGTGTTTCCTATGTGGTCCGAACAGTGAGCTTGCTCAGACAAAAGAACTGTGCTTCCTACACACACGGGCCATATCTAGTTCAACTCTGCTTAGGAAACTGACAAGAACAGTAGATCATCTTCAGTACAATACACTGTACATGCTGGGAACACACACAGGTGCTATTTGCCCTGTGTATTACAATGGGAGCGCAATAGTGACTCTTCTTACCAGAAATCAACTCTTGCTCGTAGGACCAGAAACTGCATGGGATTCAACTCCATTTAGGACTGGGAAACAAACGCTACCTCGCTTTACAAGAAACACACTCTGCTTTTGAGAAAAGAGCACTCTTCTATTCTACGGTGTTTCCTATGGGGTCCGAACAGTGAGCTTGCTCAGAACAAAAGAACTGTGCTTCCTACACACGGGCCATATCTAGTTCAACTCTGCTTAGGAAACTGACAAGAACAGTAGATCCTCTTCAGTCCAATACACTTTACATGCTGGGAACAGACGCCAGTGCTATTTGCCCTTTATGACAATGGGAGCTCAATAGTGACTCTTCTTACCAGAAAACAACTCTTGCTCGTAGGACCAGAAACTGCATGTGATTGAACTCCATTTAGGACGGGGAAACAAACGCTAGCTCGCCTTACAAGAAACACACTCTGCTTTTGAGAAAAGAGCACTCTTGCACTCTACTGTGTTTCCTATAGGGCCAAAATAGTGAGCTTGCTCAGAACAAAAGAACTGTGCTTCCTACACACACCGGCCATATCTAGTTCAACTCTGCTTAGGAAACTGACAAGAACAGTAGATCCTCTTCAGTCCAATACACTGTACATGCTGGGAACAGACGCCAGTGCTATTTGCCCTGTGTATGACAATGGGAGCGCAATAGTGACTCTTCTTACCAGAAAACAACTCTTGCTCCTAGGATCAGAAACTGCATGTGATTCAACTCCATTTAGGACTGGGAAACAAACGCTAGCTCTGCTTACAAGAAACACACTCTGCTTTTGAGAAAAGAGTACTCTTCTACTCTAGTGTGTTTCCTATGTGGTCTGAACAGTGAGCTTGCTGAGAACAAAAGAACTGTGCTTCCTACACACACGGGCCATATCTAGTTCAACTCTGCTTAGGAAACTGACAAGAACAGTAGCTCCTCTTCTGTCCAATACAGTGTACTTGCAAAGAACAGTAGCAAGTGTTGTTTGCACTGTGTATGGCAATAGGAGCGCAATAGTGACTCTTCTTACCAGAAAACAACTCTTGCTCATAGGACAAGAAACTGCATGTAATTCAACTCCATTTAGGACTGGGAAACAAACGCTTGCTCACCTTACCAGAAACACACTCTGCTTTTGAGAAAAGAGCACTCTTCTACTCTACTATTTTTCCTATAGGGCCAGAACAGTGAGCTTGCTCAGAACAAAATAACTGTGCTTCCTACACACACCGGCCATATCTAGTTCAACTCTGCTTAGGAAACTGACAAGAACAGTAGATCCTCTTCAGTCCAATACACTGTACATGCTGGGAACAGACGCCAGTGCTATTTGCCCTGTGTATGACAATGGGAGCACAATAGTGACTCTTCTTACCAGAAAACAACTCTTGCTCCGAGGATCAGAAACTGCATGTGATTCAACTCCATTTAGGACTGGGAAACAAACGCTAGCTTGCCTTACAAGAAACACACTCTGCTTTTGAGAAAGAGCACTCCTCTACTCTACTGTGTTTCCTATGGGGTCCGAACAGTGAGCTTGCTCAGAACAAAGAACTGTGCTTCCTACACACACGGGCCATATCTAGTTCAACTCTGCTTAGGAAACTGACAAGAACAGTAGCTCCTCTTCTGTCCAATTGCAAAGAACAGTAGCAAGTGTTCTTTGCACTGTGTATGGCAATAGGAGCTCAATAGTGACTCTTCTTACCAGAAAACAACTCTTACTCATAGGACAAGAAACTGCATGTAATTCAACTCCATTCAAGACTGGGAAACAAACGCTAGCTCACCTTACAAGAAACACACTCTGCTTTTGAGAAAAGAGCACTCTTCTACTCTACTTTGTTTCCTATAGGGCCAGAACAGTGAGCTTGCTCAGAACAAAAGAACTGTGCTTCCTACACACACGGGCTATATCTAGTTCAACTCTGCTTAGGAAACTGACAAGAACAGTAGCTCCTCTTCAGTCCAATACACTGTACTTGCTGGGAGCAGACGCGAGTGCTATTTGCACTGTGTATGGCAAAGGGAGCGAAATAGTGACTCTTCTTACCAGAAAACAACTCTTGCTCGTAGGACCAGAAACTGGATGGGATTCAACTCCGTTTCTGACTGGGAAACAAACTCTAGCTAGCCTTACAAGAAACACACTCTGCTTTTCAGAAAAGAGCACTCTTCTACTCTACTGTGTTTACTATGGGGTCCGAAAATTGAGCTTGCTCAGAACAAAAGAACTGTGCTTCACACACACGGGCCATATCCAGTTCAATTCTGCTTAGGAAACTGACAAGAACAGTAGCTCATCTTCAGTCAAATACACTGTACTTGCTGCGAACAGACGTGAGAGCTATTTGCACTGTGTATGGCAATGGGAGCGCAACAGTGACTCTTCTTACCGGAAAACAACTCTTGCTCATAGGACGAGAAAATGCATGTGATTCAACTCCATTTAGGACTGGGAAACAAACGCTAGCTTCCCTTACAAGAAACACACTCTGCTTTCGAGAAAAAGAGGACTCTTCTTCTAGAGTGTTTCCTATGGGGTTCGAACAGTGTGCTTGCTCAGAACAAAAGAACTGTGCTTCCTACACACACGGGCCATATCTAGTTCAACTCCACTGGAAACTGACAAGAACAGTTGGTCCTCCTCAGTCTAATACACTGTACATGCTTGGAACATTCGCATATATATTTGCCCTGTGTATGATAATGGAAACGCAATAGTGACTCTTCTTACCAGAAAACAACTCTTGCTCATAGGACCATAAACAGCATGTGATTCAAATCCACTTAGAACTGGGAAATAAACGCTAGCTAGCCTTACAAGGAACACACTCTGCTTTTGAGAACACACTCTACTCTACTGTGTTTTCTATAGTGTCTGAACAGTGAGCTTGCTCCGAACAAAAGAACTGTGCTTCCTACACACACGGGCCATATCTAGTTCAACTCTGCTTTGGAAATTGACAAGAACAGTAGCTACTCTTCATTCCAGTATACTGTACTTGCTGGGAACAGACGCCAGTGCAATTTGCACTGAGTCTGGCAATGGGAGCGCAATAGTGAGTCTTCTAACCAGAAAACAACTCTTGCTCTTAGGCCCAAAAACTGCATGTGATTCAATTCCATTTAGGACTGGGAAACAAACGCTAGCTCGCCTTACAAGAAACACACTCTGCTTTTGAGAAAAGAGCACTCTTCTACTCTACTGTGTTTCCTATAGGGCCAAATAGTGAGCTTGCTCAGAACAAAAGAACTGTGTTTCCTACACACACGGTCATATCTAGTTCAATTCTGCTTAAAAAACTGACAAGAATAGTAGATCCTCTTCAGTCCAATACACTGTACTTGCTGGGAACAGAAGCGAGTGCTATTTGCCCTGTGTATGACAATGGGAGCGCAATAGTGATTCTCTTACCAGAAAACAACTCTTGCTCATACGACCAGAAACTGCATGGGATTCAACTCCATTTCTGACTGGGAAACAAACACTAGGTCACCTTACAAGAAACACACTCTGCTTTTGAGAAAAGAGCCCTCTTCTACTCTACAGTGTTTCCTATGGGATCCGAACAGTGAGCTTGCTGAGAATAAAAGAACTGTGCTTCCTACACACACAGGCCAAATCTAGTTCAACTCTGCTTAGGAAACTGACAAAAACAGTAGCTCCTCTTCAGTCCAATACACTGTACTTGCTGGGAACAGACGCGAGTGGTATTTGCACTGTGAAGGGGAATGAGAGCGCAATAGTGACTTTCCTTACCAGAAAACAACTCTTGCTCATGGGACCAAAAACTGCATGTAATTCAACTCCGTTTAGGACTGGGAAACAAACGCTAGCTCGCCTTACAAGAAACACACTCTGCTTTTGAGAAAATAGCACTCTTCTACTCTACTGTGTTTCCTATAGGGCCAGAATATTGAGCTTGCTCAGAACAAAAGAACTGTGCTTCCTACACACACGGGCTATATCTAGTTCAACTCTACTTAGGAAACTGACAAGGACAGTAGATCCTCTTGAGTCCAATACACTGTATGCTGGGAACAGACAAGAATGCTATTTGCCCTGTGTATGACAATGGGAGCACAATAGTGACTTTTCTTACCAGAAAACAACTCTTGCTCGTAGGACAAGAAACTGCATGTGATTCAACTCCATTTAGGACTGAAAACCAAACGCTAGCTCGCCTTACAAGAAACAGACACTGCTTTTGAGAAAAGGGCACTCTTCTACTCTACTGTGTTTCTTATGGGGTCAGAACAGTGAGCTTGCTCAGAACAAAAGAACTGTGCTTCCTCCACACACGGGCCATATCTAGATCAATTCTGCTTAGGACACTGACAAGGACAGTAGATCCTCTTCAGTCCAATACATTTTACATGCTGGGAACAGACGCCAGTGCTATTTGCCCTGTGTATGACATTGGGAGCGCAATAGTGACTCTTCTTATCAGAAAACAACTCTTGCTCGTAGGACAAGAAACTGCATGTGATTCAACTTTATTTAGGACCGAAAAGCAAACACTAGCTCACCTTACAAGAAACACACTCTGCTTTTGAGAAAAGGGCACTCTTCTACTCTACTGTGTTTCCTATAGGGCCAAAACAGTGAGCTTGCTCAGAAAAAAAGAACTGTGCTTCCTACACACACAGCATTATCTAGTTCAATTCTACTTGGGAAACTGACAAGAACAGTAGATCCTCTTCAGTCCAATACACTGTACATGCTGGGAACTGACGCCAGTGATATTTGCCCTGTGTATGATAATGGGAGCTCAATAGTGACTCTTCTTACCAGAAAACAACTCTTGCTCATAGGACCATAAACTGCATGTGATTCACTCCATTTAGAACTGGGAAACAAACGCTAGCTAGCCTTACAAGAAACAGACTCTGCTTTTGAAAAAAGAGCACTCTTCTACTCTACTATGTTTCCTATGGGGTCCGAACAGTGAGCTTGCTCCGAACAAAAGAACTGTGCTTCCTACACACACGGGCCATATCTAGTTCAACTCTGCTTAGGAAACAGAAAAGAACAGTAGCTCCTCTTCAGTCCAGTATACTGTACTTGCTGGGAACAGACGCCAATGCTATTTGCACTGTGTATGACAATGGGAGCACAATAGTGACTCTTCTTACCAGAAAACAACTCTTGCTCGTAGGACCAGAAACTGCATGTGATTCAACTCCATTTAGGACTGGGAAACAAACGCTAGCTCGCCTTACAAGAAACACACTCTGCTTTTATGAAAAGAGAACTCTTCTACTCTACTGTGTTTCCTATGGGGTCTGAACAGTGAGCTTGCTCAGAACAAAAGAACTGTGTGCTTCCTACACACAGGGGCCATATCTAGTTCAACTCTGCTTAGGAAACTGACAAGAACAGTTGCTCATCTTCAGTCCAATACACTGTACTTGCTGCGAACAGACGCGAGTGCTATTTGCACTGTGTATGGCAATGGGAGCGCAATAGTGACTCTTCTTACCAGAAAACATTTCTTGCTCGTAGGACCAAAAACTACATGTGATTCAACTCCATTTAGGACTGGGAAACAAACTCTATCTCGCCTTACAAGAAACACACTCTGCTTTTGAGAAAAGAGCACTCTTCTACTCTATTGTGTTTCCTATAGGGCCAAAACAGTGAGCTTGCTCAGAACAAAAGAACTGTGCTTCCTGCACACACGGTCATATCTTGTTCAATTCTGCTTAAAAAAACTGACAAGAATAGTAGATCCTCTTCAGTCCAATACACTGTACTTGCTGGGAACAGACGCGAGTGCTATTTGCCCTGTGTATGACAATGGGAGCGCAATAGTGATTCTTCTTACCAGAAAACAACTCTTGCTCGTACGACCAGAAACTGCATGGGATTCAACTCCATTTCTGACTGGGAAACAAACACTAGCTCGCCTTACAAGAAACACACTCTGCTTTTGAGAAAAGAGCACTCTTCTACTCTACAGTGTTTCCTATGGGATCCGAACAGTGAGCTTGCTGAGAATAAAAGAACTGTGCTTCCTACACACACGGGCCATATCTAGTTCAACTCTGCTTAGGAAACTGACAAAAACAGTAGCTCCTCTTCAGTCCAATACACTGTACTTGCTGGGAACAGACGCGAGTGGTATTTGCACTGTGAAGGGGAATGAGAGCGCAATAGTGACTTTCCTTACCAGAAAACAACTCTTGCTCATGGGACCAAAAACTGCATGTAATTCAACTCCATTTAGGACTGGGAAACAAATGCTAGCTCGCCTTACAAGAAACACACTCTGCTTTTGAGAAAATAGCACTCTTCTACTCTACTGTGTTTCCTATAGGGCCAGAATAGTGAGCTTGCTCAGAACAAAAGAACTGTGCTTCCTACACACACGGCTATATCTAGTTCAAATCTGCTTAGGAAACTGACAAGGACAGTAGATCCTCTTGAGTCCAATACACTGTATGCTGGGAACAGACAAGAATGCTATTTGCCCTGTGTATGACAATGGGAGCACAATAGTGACTTTTCTTACAGAAAACAACTCTTGCTCGTAGGACAAGAAACTGCATGTGATTCAACTCCATTTAGGACTGAAAACCAAACGCTAGCTCGCCTTACAAGAAACACACACTGCTTTTGAGAAAAGGGCACTCTTCTACTCTACTGTGTTTCTTATGGGGTCAGAACAGTGAGCTTGCTCAGAACAAAAGAACTGTGCTTCCTCCACACACGGGCCATATCTAGATCAATTCTGCTTAGGACACTGACAAGGACAGTAGGTCCTCTTCAGTCCAATACACTGTACATGCTGGGAACAGACGCCAGTGCTATTTGCCCTGTGTATGACATTGGGAGTGCAATAGTGACTCTTCTTACCAGAAAACAACTCTTGCTCGTAGGACCACAAACTGCATGTGATTCAACTCCATTTAGGACTGCGAAACAAACGCTAGCTCGCCTTATAAGAAACACACTCTGCTTTTGAGAAAAGAGCACTCTTCTACTCTACTGTGTTTCCTATGGGCTCCGAACAGTGAACTTGCTCAGAACAAAAGAACTGTGCTTCCTACACACACGGGCTATATCTAGTTCAACTCTGCTTAGGAAACTGACAAGAAGAGTTGGTCCTCTTCAGTCCAATACACTGTACATGCTGGGAACAGACGCCAGTGATATTTGCCCTGTGTATGATAATGGGAGCACAATAGTGACTCTTCTTACCAGAAAACAACTCTTTCTCATAGGACCATAAACAGCATGTGATTCACTCCATTTAGAACTGGGAAACAAACACTAGCTAGCCTTACAAGAAACAGACTCTGCTTTTGAAAAAAGAGCACTCTTCTACTCTACTATGTTTCCTATGGGGTCCGAACAGTGAGCTTGCTCCGAACAAAAGAACTGTGCTTCCTACACACATGGGCCATATCTAGTTCAACTCTGCTTAGGAAACAGACAAGAACAGTAGCTCCTCTTCAGTCCAGTATACTGTACTTGCTGGGAACAGACGCCAGTGCTATTTGCACTGTGTATGACAATGGGAGCACAATAGTGACTCTTATTACCAGAAAACAACTCTTGCTCGTAGGACCAGAAACTGCATGTGATTCAACTCCATTTAGGACTGAAAAACAAATGCTAGCTCGCCTTACAAGAAACACACACTGCTTTTGAGAAAAGGGCACTCTTCTACTCTACTGTGTTTCTTATGGGGTCAGAACAGTGAGCTTGCTCAGAACAAAAGATCTGTGCTTCCTACACACACGGCCATATCTAGTTCAATTCTGCTTAGGAAATTGACAAAAACAGTAGCTCCTCTTCAGTCCAATACACTGTACTTGCTGGGAACAGACGCGAGTGCTATTTGCACTGTATATGGCAATGGGAGCGCAATAGTGACTCTTCTTACCAAAAACAACTCTTGCTCGTAGGACCAGAAACTGCATGTGATTCAACTCCATTTAGGACTGAAAATAAACTCTAGCTCACCTTACAAGAAACACTCTCTGATTTTGAGAAAAGGGCACTCGTCTACTCTACTGTGTTTCCTATAGGGCCAAAACAGTGAGCTTGCTCAGAAAAAAAGAACTGTGCTTCCTACACGCAGGGCATTATCTAGTTCAATTCTGCTTAGGAAACTGACAAGAACAGTAGATCCTCTTCATTCCAATACAGTGTACATGCTGGGAATAGACGCCAGTGCTATTTGCCCTGTGTTTGACAATGGCAGCGCAATAGTGACTATTCTTACCATAAAACAACTCTTGCTCGTAGGACCAGAAACTGCATGTGATTCAACTACATTTAGGACTGGGAAACAAACGCTAGCTCGCCTTACAAGAAACACACTCTGCTTTTGAGAAAAGAGCGCTCTCTACTCTACTGTGTTTCCTATAGGGCCAGAACAGTGAGCTTGCTCAGAACAAAAGAACTGTGCTTCCTACACACACGGGCTATATCTAGTTCAACTCTGCTTAGGAAACTGACAAGAACAGTAGCTCCTCTTCAGTCCAATACACTGTACTTGCTGGGAACAGACGCGAGTGCTATTTGCACTGTGTATGGCAAAGGGAGCACAATAGTGACTTTCCTTACCAGAAAACATCCCTTGCTCATAGGACCAAAAACTGCATGTGATTCAACTCCATTTAGGACTGGGAAACAAACGCTAGCTCACCTTACAAGAAAAAAACTCTGCTTTTGAGAAAAGAGCACTCTTCTACTCTACTGTGTTTCATATAGGGCCAGAACATTGAGCTTGCTCAGAACAAAAGAACTGTGCTTCCTACACACACGAGCTATATCTAGTTCAACTCTGTTTAGGAAACTGACAAGAACAGTAGCTCCTATTCAGTCCAATACACTGTACTTGCTGGGAGCAGACGCGAGTGCTATTTGCACTGTGTATGGCAATGGGAGAACAATAGTGACTCTTCTTACCAGAAAACAACTCTTGCTCGTAGGACCAGAAACAGCATGGGATTCAACTCCGTTTCTGACTGGGAAACAAACACTATATAGCCTTACAAGAAACACACTCTGCTTTTGAGAAAAGAGCACTCTTCTACTCTACTGTGTTTACTATGGGGTCCGAAAATTGAGCTTGCTCAGAACAAAAGAACTGTGCTTCACACACACGGGCCATATCTAGTTCAACTCTGCTTATGAAACTGACAAGAACAGTAGCTCCGCGTCAGTCCAATACACTGTACTTGCTGGGAGCAGACGCGAGTGCTATTTGCACTGTGTATGGCAATGGGAGCCCAATAGTGACTCTTCTTACCAGAAAACAATTCTTGCTCGTAGGACCAGAAACTGCATGGGATTCGACTCCATTTAGGACTGGGAAAAAAAAGCTAGCTCGCCTTACAAGAAACACACTCTGTGTCTGAGAAAAGAGTACACTTCTACTCTACTTTGTTTCCTATAGGGCCAAAACAAGGAGCTTGCTCAGAACAAAAGAACTGTGCTTCTTACACACACGGCCCATATCTAGTTCAACTCTGCTTAGGAAACTGACAAGAACAGTAGATCCTCTTCAGTCCAATACACTGTACATGCTGGGTACAGACGCCAGTGCTATTTGCCCCGTGTATGACAATGGTAGCACAATAGTGACTCTTCTTACCAGAAAACAACTCTTGCTCGTAGAACCAGAACCTGCATGTGATTCAACTCCATTTAGGACTGGGAACAAACACTAGCTCACCTTACAAGAAACACACTCTGCTTCTGAGAAAAGAGCACTCTTGTACTCTTCTGTGTTTCCTATAGGGCCAGAACAGTGAGCTTGCTCGGAACAAAAGAACTGTGCTTCCTAAACACACGAGTTATATCTAGTTCAACTCTGCTTAGGAAACTGAAAAGAACAGTAGATCCTCTTGAGTCCAATACACTGTATGCTGGCAACAGACGTGAGTGCTATTTGCCCTGTGTATGACAATGGGAGCACAATAGTGACTCTTCTTACCAGAAAACATCCCTTGCTCCTAGGACCAGAATCTGCATGTGATTCAACTCCATTTTGGACTGGGAAACAAACGCTAGCTCGCCTTATAAGAAACACACTCTGCTTTTGAGAAAAGAGCACTCTTCTATTCTACTGTGTTTCCTAAGGGGTCCGAACAGTGAGCTTGCTCAGAACAAAAGAACTGTGTTTCCTACACACACGGGCCATATCTAGTTCAACTCTGCTTAGGAAACTGACAAGAGCGGTAGCTCCTCTTCAGTCCAATACACTGTACTTGCTGGGAACAGACGCGAGTGCTATTTGCACTATGGATCTCAATGGGAGTGCAATAGTGACTCTTATTACCAGAAAAAATCTCTTGCTCCTAGGACCAGAAACTGCCTGTGATTCAACTCCATTTAGGACTGGGAAACAAACGCTAGCTCGCCTTACAAGAAACACACTCTGCTTTTGAGAAAAGAGCACTCTTCTACTCTACTGTGTTTCTTATAGGCCAGAAGAGTGAGCTTGCTCAGAACAAAAGAACTGTGCTTCCTACACACACAGGCTATATCTAGTTCAACTCTGTTTAGGAAACTGACAAGAACAGTAGCTCCTCTTCAGTCCAATACACTGCACTTGCTGGGAGCAGACGCGAGTGCTATTTGCACTGTGTAGGGCAATGGGAGCCCAATAGTGACTCTTCTTACAAGAAAACAACTCAAGCTCGTAGGACCAGAAACTGCATGGGATTCAACTCCATTTAGGACTGGGAAACAAAAGCTAGCTCGCCTTACAAGAGACACACTCTGCTTTTGAGAAAAGAGCACTCTTCTACTCTACTTTGTTTCCTATAGGGCCAAAACAGTGAGCTTGCTCAGAACAAAAGAACTGTGCTTCCTACACACACGGCCCATATCTAGTTCAACTCTGCTTAAGAAACTGACAGGAACAGTAGATCCTCTTCATTCCAATACACTGTACATGCTGGGTACAGACGCCAGTGCTATTTGCCCTGTGTATGACAATGGGAGCGCAATAGTGACTCTTCTTACCAGAAAACAACTCTTGCTCCTAGGATCAGAAACTACATGTGATTCAACTCCATTTAGGACTGGGAAACAAACGCTAGCTTGCCTTACAAGAAATACACTCTGCTTTTGAGAAAAGAGCACTCCTCTACTCTACTGTGTTTCCTATGGTGTCCGAACAGTGACCTTGATAAGAACAAAAGAACTGTGCTTCCTACACACACAGGCCATATCTAGGTCAACTCTGCTTAGGAAACTGACAAGAACAGTAGCTCCTCTTCTGTCCAATACACTGTACTTGCAAAGAACAGTAGTGAGAGTTGTTAGCACTGTGTATGTCAATAGGAGCGCAATAGTGACTCTTCTTACCAGAAAACAACTCTTGCTCATAGGACAAGAAACTGCATGTAATTCAACTCCGTTTAGGACTGGGAACCAAATGCTATCTCACCTTACAAGAAACACACTCTGCTTTTGAGAAAAGAGCACTCTTCTACTCTTCTGTGTTTCCTATAGGACCAGAACAGTGAGCTTGCTCAGAACAAAAGAACTGTGCTTCCTACACACACGGGCCATATCTCGTTCAACTCTGCTTAGGAAACTGACAAGATCAGTAGCTCCTCTTCAGTCCAATACACTGTACTTGCTGGGAACAGACGCGAGTGCTATTTCCACTGTTTATGGCAAAGGGAGCACAATAGTGACTTTCCTTACCAGAAAACATCCCTTGTTCGTACGACCAAAAACTGCATGTGATTCAACTCCATTTAGGAATGGGAAACAAACCCTTGCTCACCTTAGAAGAAAAAAACTCTGCTTTTGAGAAAAGAGCACTCTTCTACTCTACTGTGTTTCCTATAGGGCCAGAACAGTGAGCTTGCTCAGAACAAAAGAACTGTGCTTCCTACACACACGGGCTAATTCTAGTTCAACTCTGCTTAGGAAACTGACAAGAACAGTAGCTCCTATTCAGTCCAATACACTGTACTTGCTGGGAGCAGACGCGAGTGCTATTTGCAATGAGTATCTCAATGGGAGCGCAATAGTGACTCTTATTACCAGAAAACAACTCTGGCTCCTAGAACCAGAAACAGCATGGGATTCAACTCCGTTTCTGACTGGGAAACAAACGTTAGCTAGCCTTACAAGAAACAAACTCTGCCTTTGAGAAAAGGGCACTCTTCTGCTCTACTTTGTTTCCTATGGGGTCCGAACAGTGAGCTTGCTCAGAACAAAAGAACTGTGCTTCCTACACACACGGGCCATATCTAGTTCAACTCTGCTTAGGAAACTGACAAGAACAGTAGCTCCTCTTCAGTCCAATACACTGTACTTGCTGGGAACGGACACGAGTGCTATTTGCACTATGGATCTCAATGGGAGCGCAATAGTGACTCTTATTACCAGAAAACAACTCTTGCTCCTAGGACCAGAAACTGCCTGTGATTCAACTCCATTTAGGACTGGGAAACAAAAGCTAGCTCGCCTTACAAGAAACACACTCTGCTTTTGAAAAAAGAGCACTCTTCTACTCTACTTTGTTTCCTATAGTGCCAAAACAGTGAGCTTGCTCAGAACAAAAGAATTGTGCTTCCTAAACACGCGGCCCATATCTAGTTCAACTCTGCTTAGGAAACTGACAAGAACAGTATATCCTCTTCAGTCCAATACACTGTACATGCTGGGTACAGACGCCAGTGCTATTTGCCCTGTGTATGACAATGGGAGCGCAATAGTGACTCTTATTACCAAAAAAAACCTCTTGCTCCTAGGATCAGAAACTACATGTGATTCAACTCCATTTAGGACTGGGAAACAAACGCTAGCTCGCCTTACAAAGAATACACTCTGCTTTTGAGAAAAGAGCACTCCTCTACTCTACTGTGTTTCCTATGGTGTCCGAACAGTGACCTTGATCAGAACAAAAGAACTATGCTTCCTACACACACGGGCCATATCTAGGTCAACTCTGCTTAGGAAACTGACAAGAACAGTAGCTCCTCTTCTGTCCAATACACTGTACTTGCAAAGAACAGTAGTGAGAGTTGTTAGCACTGTGTATGGCAATAGGAGCGCAATAGTAACTCTTCTTACCAGAGAACAACTCTTGCTCATAGGACAAGAAACTGCATGTAATTCAACTCCATTTAGGACTGGGAACCAAATGCTAGCTCACCTTACAAGAAACACACTCTGCTTTTGAGAAAAGAACACTCTTCTACTCTTCTGTGTTTCCTATAGGACCAGAACAGTGAGCTTGCTCAGAACAAAAGAACTGTGCTTCCTACACACACGGGCCATATCTCGTTCAACTCTGCTTAGGAAACTGACAAGAACAGTAGATCCTCTTCAGTCCAATACACTGTAGTTGCTGGGAACAGACGCGAGTGCTATTTGCACTGTGTATGGCAAAGGGAGCACAATAGTGACTTTCCTTTCCAGAAAACAACTCTTGCTCGTAGGACCAGAAACTGCATGTGATTCAACTCCATTTAGGACTGGGAAACAAACGCAAGCTCGCCTTACAAGAAACACACTCTGCTTTTGAGAAAAGAGCACTCTTCTACTCTACTGTGTTTTCTATAGGCCAGAAGAGTGAGCTTGCTCAGAACAAAAGAACTGTGCTTCCTACACACGGGCCATATCTAGTTCAACTTTGCTTAGGAAACTGACAAGAACAGTAGATCCTCTTCAGTCCAATACACTGTACATCCTGGGAACAGACGCAAGTCCTATTTGCCCTGTGTTTGGCAATGGGAACACAATAGTGACTCTTCTTACTAGAAAACAACTCTTGCTTGTAGGACCATAAACTGCATGTGATTCAACTCCATTTAGGACTGGGAAACAAAAGCTAGCTCGCCTTACAAGAAACACAATCTGCTTTTGAGAAAAGAGCACACTTCTACTCTACTGTGTTTCCTATAGGGCCAAAACAGTGAGCTTGCTCAGAACAAAAGAACTGTGCTTCCTACACACACTGGCCATATCTAGTTCATCTCTGCTTAGGAAACTGACAAGAACAGTAGATCCTCTTCAGTCCAATACACTGTACATGCTGGGAACAGAGGCCAGTACTATTTGCCCTGTGTATGACAATGGGAGCGCAATAGAGACTCTTCTTACCAGAAAGCAACTCTTGCTCCTAGGATCAGAATCTGCATGTGATTCAACTCCATTTAGGACTGGGAAACAAACGCTAGCTCGCCTTACAAGAAACACACTCTGCTTTTGAGAAAAGAGCACTCTTCTACTCTACTGTGTTTCCTAAGGGTTCCGAACAGTGAGCTTGCTCAGAACAAAAGAATTGTGCTTCCTACACACACGGGCCATATCTAGTTCAACTCTGCTTAGGATACTGACAAGAACAGTAGCTCCTCTTCTGTCCAATACACTGAACTTGCAAAGAACAGTAGCAAGTGTTGTTTGCACTGTGTATGGCAGTAGGAGCACAATAGTGACTCTTCTTACCAGAAAACAACTCTTGCTCATAGGACAAGAAACTGCATGTGATTCAACTCCATTTAGGTCTGGGAAACAAACGCTAGCTCGCCTTACAAGAAACACACTCTGCTTTTGACAAAAGAGCACTCTTTTACTCTACTGTGTTTCCTATGGGGTCCAAAGAGTGAGCTTGCTCAGAACAAAAGAACTGTGCTTCCTACACACATGGACCATATCTAGTTCAACTCTGCTTAGGAAACTGACAAGAACAATAGCTCCTATTCAGTCCAATACACTGTACTTGCTGGGAACAGACGCGAGTGCTATTTGCACTGTGTATGGCATTTGGAGCGCAATAGTGACTCTTCTTACCATAAAACAACTCTTGTTCGTAGGACCAAAAACTGCATGTGATTCAAGTCCATTTAGGACTGTGAAACAAACGCGAGCTCGCCTTACAAAAAAAAAAACTCTGCTTTAGATAAAAGAGCACTCTTCTACTCTACTGTGTTTCCTATAGGGCCAGAACAGTGAGCTTGCTCAGAACATAAGAACTGTGCTTCCTACACACACGGGACATATCTAGTTCAACTCTGCTTAGGAAACTGACAAGAACAGTAGCTCCTCTTCAGTCCGATACACTGTACTTGCTGAGAACAGACGCGAGTGCTATTTGCACTGTGTATGGCAATTGGAGCACAATAGTGACTCGTCTTACCAGAAAACAACTCTTGTTCGTAGGACAAAAACCTGCATGTGACTCAACTACATTTAGGACTGGGAAACAAACTCTATCTCGACTTATAAGAAACACACTCTGCTTTTGAGAAAAGAGCACTCTTCTACTCTTCTGTGTTTCCTATAGGGCCAGAACAGTGAGCTTGCTCAGCACAAAAGAACTGTGCTTCCTACACACAGGGGCCATATCTAGTTCAACTCTGCTTAGGAAACTGAGAAGAGCAGTCTCTCCTCTTCAGTCCAATACACTGTACTTGCTGGGAAGACAAGGGAATGCTATTTGCACTGTGTATGGCAATGGGAGCGCAATAGTGACTTTCCTTACCAGAAAACAACTCTTGTTCGTAGGACCAGAAACTGCATGTGATTCAACTCCATTTAGGACTGGGAAACAAACGCTAGCTCGCCTTACAAGAAACACACTATGCTTTAGAGGAAAGGGCACTCTTCTACTCTACTGTGTTTCCTATAGGGCCAGAACAGTGAGCTTGCTCAGAACAAATGAACTGTGCTTCCTAGACACACGGGCCATATCTAGTTCAACTCTGCTTAGGAAACTGACAAGAACAGTAGCTCCTCTTCAGTCCAATACACTGTACTTTCTGGGAACAGACGCGAGTGCTATTTGCACTGTGTATAACAATGGTTGCGCAATAGCGACTTTCCTTACCAGAAAACAACTCTTGCTCGTAGGACAAGAAACTGCATGTGATTCAACTCCATTTAGGACTGGGAAACAAATGCTAGCTCGCCTTACATGAAACACACTCTGCTTTTGAGAAAAGAGCACTCTTCTACTCTACTGTGTTTTCTATGGGGTCCGAACAGTGAGCTTGCTCAGAACAAAAGAACTGTGCTTCCTACACACGGGCCATATCTAGTTCAACTCTGCTTAGGAAACTGACAAGAACAGTAGCTCCTCTTCAGTCCAATACACTGTACTTGCGGGAAAGAGACGCGAGTGCTATTTGCACTGTGTATGGCAATTGGAGCATAATAGTTACTCGTCTTACCAGAAAACAACTCTTGATCGTAGGACAAAAAACTGCAGGTGACTCAACTCCATTTAGGACTGGGAAACAAACGCTAGCTCGCCTTACAAGAAACACACTCTGCTTTAGAGAAAAGAGCACTCTTCTTCTCTACTGTGTTTCCTATAGGGCCAGAACAGTGAGCTTGCTCAGAACATAATAACTGTGCTTCCTACACACATGGGCCATATCTAGTTCAACTCTGCTTAGGAAACTGACAAGAACAGTAGCTCCTCTTCAGTCCGATACACTGTACTTGCTGAGAACAGACGCGAGTGCTACTTGCACTGTGTATGGCAATTGGAGCACAATAGTGACTCGTCTTACCAGAAAACAACTCTTGCTCTTAGGACAAAAAACTGCATGTGACTCAACTCCATTTAGGACTGGGAAACAAACTCTAGCTCACCTTACAAGAAAAACACTCTGCGTTTGAGAAAAGAGCACTCTTCTACTCTACTGTGTTTCCTATGTGTTCGGAACAGTGAGCTTGCTCAGAACAAAAAAACTGTGCTTCCTACAAACACGGCCATATCTAGTTCAACTCTGCTTAGAAACCTGACAAGAACAGTAGATCCTCTTCAGTCCAATACACTGTACTTTCTGGGAACAGACGTCAGTGCTATTTGTCCTGTGTATGGCAATGGCAGCGCAATAGTGACTTTTCTTACCAGAAAACAACTCTTGCTCGTAGGACCAGAAACTGCATGTGATTTAACTCCATTTAGGACTAGGAAACAAACTCCAGCTCGCTTTACAAGAAACACACTCTGCTTTTGAGAAAAGAGCACTCTTCTACTCTACTGTGTTTCCTATAGGGCCAGAACAGTGAGCTTGCTCAGAAAAAAAGAACTGTGCTTCCTACACACACGGGCCATATCTAGTTCAACTCTGCTTAGGAAACTGAGAAGAACAGTAGCTCCTCTTCAGTCCTATACACTGTACTTGCTGGGAACAGAAGGGAGGGCTATTTGCACTGTGTACGGCAATGGGAGCGCAATAGTGACTTTCCTTACCAGAAAACAACTCTTGCTCGTAGGACCAGAAACTGCATGTGATTCAACTCCATTTAGGACTGGGAAACAAACGCTAGCTCGCCTTACAAGAAACACACTCTGCTTTTGAGAAAAGAGCACTCTTCTACTCTACTGTGTTTTCCATGGGGTCCGAACAGTGAGCTTGCTCAGAACAAAAAAAACTGTGCTTCCTACACACACGGCCATATCTATTTCAAGTCTGCTTAGGAAACTGACAAGAACATTAGCACCTATTCAGTCCAATACTCTGTAATTTCTGGGAAGAGACGCGATTGCTATTTGCAATGTGTATGGCAATGGTTGCGCAATAACGACTTTCCTTACCAGAAAACAACTCTTGCTCGTAGGACCAGAAACTGCATGTGATTCAACTCCATTTAGGACTGGGAAACAAATGCTAGCTCACGTTACATGAAACACACTCTGCTTTTGAGAAAAGAGAACTCTTCTACTCTACTGTGTTTCCTAAGGGGTCCGAACAGTGAGCTTGCTCAGAACAAGATAACTGTGCTTCCTACACACACGGGCCATATCTAGTTCAACTCTGCTTAGGAAACTGACAAGAACAGTAGCTCCTCTTCAGTCCAATACACTGTACTTGCGGGGAAGAGATGCGAGTGGTATTTGCACTGTGTATGGCAATTGGAGCACAATAGTGACTTGTCTTACCAGAAAACAACTCTTCCTCGTACGACAAAAAACTGCATGTGACTCAACTCCATTTAGGACTGGGAAACAAACGCTAGCTCGCCTTACAAGAAACACACTCTGCTTTTGAGAAAAGAGCACTCTTCTACTCTACTGTGTTTCCTATGCGGTCTGAACAGTGAGCTTGCTCAGAACAAAAGAACTGTGCTTCCTGCACACACGGCCATATCTAGTTCAATTCTGCTTAGGAACCTGACAAGAACAGTAGATCCTCTTCAGTCCAATACACTGTACTTGCTGGGAACAGACGCCAGGGCTATTTGTCCTGTGTATGACAATGGCTGCGCAATAGTGACTCTCTTACCAGAAAACAACTCTTGCATGTAGGACCAGAAACTGTATGTGATTCAACTCCATTTAGGACTGGGAAACAAACGGTAGCTCACCTTACAAGAAACACATTCTGCTTTAGAGAAAAGAGCACTCATCTACTCTACTGTGTTTCCTATAGGGCAGAACAGTGAGCTTGCTCAGAAAAAAAGAACTGTGCTTCCTACACACACGGGCCATATCTAGTTCAATCTGCTTAGGAAACTGACAAGAACAGTAGCTCCTCTTCAGTCCGATACACTGTACTTGCTGGGAACAGACGCAAGTGCTATTTGCACTGTGTATGGCAATGGGAGCGCAATAGTGACTTTCCTACCAGAAAACAACTCTTGCTCGTAGGACCAGAAACTGCATGTGATTCAACTCCATTTAGGACTGGGAAACAAATGCTAGCTCACCTTTCATGAAACACACTCTGCTTTTGAGAAAAGAGCACTCTTCTACTCTAATGTGTTTCCTATGGGTTCCGAACAGTGAGCTTGCTCAGAACAAATGAACTGAGCTTCCTCGACACACGGGCCATATCTAGTTCAACTCTGCTTAGGAGACTGACAAGAATAGTAGCTCCTCTTCAGTCAAATACACTGTACTTGCTGGGAACATACGCGAGTGCTATTTGCACTGTGTATGGCAATGGGAGCGCAATAGTGACTTTCCTTACCAGAAAACAACTCTTGCTCGTAGGACCAGAAACTACATGTGATTCAACTCCATTTAGGACTGGGAAACAAACGCTAGCTCGCCTTACAAGAAACACACTCTGCTTTAGAGAAAAGAGCACTCTTCTACTCTACTGTGTTTCCTATGGGGTCCAAACAGAGAGCTTGCTCAGAACAAAAGAACTGTGCTTCCTACACACACGGACCATATGTAGTTCTACTCTGCTTAGGAACCTGACAAGAACAGTAGCTCCTCTTCAGAAAAATACACTGTATTTGCTGGGAACAGACGCGAGTGCTATTTGCACTGTGTATGGCAATGAGAGCACAATAGTGACATTCCTTACCAGAAAACAACTCTTGCTCGTAGGACAAAAAACTGCATGTGACTCAACTCCATTTATGACTGGGAAACAAATGCAAGCTCGCTTTCCAAGAAACACACTCTGCTTTTGAGAAAAGAGCATTCTTCTACTCTACTGTGTTTCCTATGTGTTCGGAACAGTGAGCTTGCTCAGAACAAAAAAACTCTGCTTCCTACAAACACTGCCATATCTAGTTCAACTCTGCTTAGGAACATGACAAGAACAGTAGATCCTATTCAGTCCAATACACTGTACTTGCTGGGAACAGACTCCAGTGCTATTTGTCCTGTGTATATCAATGGCAGCGCAATAGTGACTCTTCTTACCAGAAAACAACTCTTGCTCGTAGGACAAGAAACTGCACGTGATTCAACTCCATTTAGGACTGGGAAACAAACTCCAGCTCGCTTTACAAGAAACACACTCTGCTTTTGAGAAAAGAGCACTCTTCTACTCTACTTTGTTTCCTATAGGGCCAGAACATTGAGCTTGCTCAGAAAAAAAGAACTGTGCTTCCTACACACACGGGCCATATCTAGTTCAACTCTGCTTAGGAAACTGAGAAGAACAGTAGCTCCTCTTCAGTCCTATACACTGTACTTGCTGGGAACAGACGGGAGGGCTATTTGTACTGTGTACGGCAATGGGAGCACAATAGTGACTTTCCTTACCAGAAAACAACTCTTGCTCCTAGGACCAGAAACTGCATGTGATTCAACTCCATTTAGGACTGGGAAACAAACGCTAGCTCGTCTTAAAAGAAACACACTCTGCTTTTGAGAAAAGAGCACTCTTCTACGCCACTGTGTTTCCTATGGGTTCCAAACAGTGTGCTTGCTCAGAACAAAAGAACTGTGCTTCCTTCACACACAGGCCATATCTAGTTCAACTCTGCTTAGGAAACTGACAAGAACAGTAGCTCCTCTTCATTCCGATACACTGTACTTGCTGAGAACAGACGCGAGTGCTACTTGCACTGTGTATGGCAATTGGAGCACAATAGTGACTCGTCTTACCAGAAAACAACTCTTGCTCGTAGGACAAAAAACTGCATGTGACTCCACTCCTTTTAGAACTGGGAAACAAACTCTAGCTCGCCTTACAAGAAACACACTCTGTTTTTGAGAAAAGAACACTCTTCTACTCTACTGTGTTTCCTATAGGGCCAGAATGTGTGCTTGCTCAGAACAAATGAACTGTGCTTCCTCGACACACGTGCCATATCTAGTTCAACTCTGCTTAGGAGACTGACAAGAACAGTAGCTCCTCTTCAGTCCAATACACTGTACTTGCTGGGAACAGACGCGAGTGCTATTTGCACTGTGTTTGGCAATGAGAGCGCAATAGTGCCTTTCCTTACCAGAAAACAGCTCTTGGTCGTAGGACCACACACTGCTTGTGATTCAACGCCATTTAGGACTGGGAATCAAATGCTAGCTCGCCTTACAAGAAAAACACTCTGCTTTTGAAAAAAGAGCACTATTCTACTCTACTGTGTTTCCTATGCGGTCTGAACAGTGAGCTTGCTCAGAACAAAAGAACTGTGCTTCCTGCACACACGGCCATATCTAGTTCAATTCTGCTTAGGAACCTGACAAGAACAGTAGATCCTCTTCAGTCCAATACACTGTACTTGCTGGGAACAGACGCCAGGGCTATTTGTCCTGTGTATGACAATGGCTGCGCAATAGTGACTCTTCTTACCAGAAAACAACTCTTGCACGTAGGACCAGAAACTGTATGTGATTCAACTCCATTTAGGACTGGGAAACAAACGGAAGCTCACCTTACAAGAAACACATTCTGCTTTAGAGAAAAGAGCACTCATCTACTCTACTGTGTTTCCTATAGGGCCAGAACAGTGAGCTTGCTCAGAAAAAAAGAACTGTGCTTCCTACACACACGGGCCATATCTAGTTCAATCTGCTTAGGAAACTGACAAGAACAGTAGCTCCTCTTCAGTCCGATACACTGTACTTGCTGGGAACAGACGCAAGTGCTATTTGCACTGTGTATGGCAATGGGAGCGCAATAGTGACTTTCCTACCAGAAAACAACTCTTGCTCGTAGGACCAGAAACTGCATGTGATTCAACTCCATTTAGGACTGGGAAACAAATGCTAGCTCACCTTTCATGAAACACACTCTGCTTTTGAGAAAAGAGCACTCTTCTACTCTAATGTGTTTCCTATGGGTTCCGAACAGTGAGCTTGCTCAGAACAAAAGAACTGTGCTTCCTACACACACGGGCCATATCTAGTTCAACTCTGCTTAGGAAACTGACAAGAACAGTAGCTCCTCTTCTGTCCGATACACTGTAATTGCTGGGAACAGACGCGAGTGCTGTTTGCACTGTATGGCAATGGGAGCGCAATAGTGACTTTCCTACCAGAAAACAACTCTTGCTCTTACGACCAGAAACTGCATGTGATTCAACGCCATTTAGGACTGGGAAACAAACGCTCGCGCGCCTTACAAGAAACACACTCTGCTTTAGAGAAAAGAGCACTCTTCTACTCTACTGTGTTTCCTATGGGGTCCAAACAGTGAGCTTGCTCAGAACAAATGAACTGAGCTTCCTCGACACACGGGCCATATCTAGTTCAACTCTGCTTAGGAGACTGACAAGAATAGTAGCTCCTCTTCAGTCAAATACACTGTACTTGCTGGGAACATAAGCGAGTGCTATTTGCACTGTGTATGGCAATGGGAGCGCAATAGTGACTTTCCTTACCAGAAAACAACTCTTGCTCGTAGGACCAGAAACTACATGTGATTCAACTCCATTTAGGACTGGGAAACAAACGCTAGCTCGCCTTACAAGAAACACACTCTGCTTTAGAGAAAAGAGCACTCTTCTACTCTACTGTGTTTCCTATGGGGTCCAAACAGAGAGCTTGCTCAGAACAAAAGAACTGTGCTTCCTACACACACGGACCATATGTAGTTCTACTCTGCTTAGGAACCTGACAAGAACAGTAGCTCCTCTTCAGAAAAATACACTGTATTTGCTGGGAACAGACGCGAGTGCTATTTGCACTGTGTATGGCAATGAGAGCACAATAGTGACATTCCTTACCAGAAAACAACTCTTGCTCATAGGACAAAAAACTGCATGTGACTCAACTCCATTTATGACTGGGAAACAAATGCAAGCTCGCTTTCCAAGAAACACACTCTGCTTTTGAGTAAAGAGCACTCTTCTACTCTACTGTGTTTCCTATGTGTTCGGAACAGTGAGCTTGCTCAGAACAAAAAAACTCTGCTTCCTACAAACACTGCCATATCTAGTTCAACTCTGCTTAGGAACATGACAAGAACAGTAGATCCTATTCAGTCCAATACACTGTACTTGCTGGGAACAGACTCCAGTGCTATTTGTCCTGTGTATATCAATGGCAGCGCAATAGTGACTCTTCTTACCAGAAAACAACTCTTGCTCGTAGGACAAGAAACTGCACGTGATTCAACTCCATTTAGGACTGGGAAACAAACTCCAGCTCGCTTTACAAGAAACACACTCTGCTTTTGAGAAAAGAGCACTCTTCTACTATACTTTGTTTCCTATAGGGCCAGAACATTGAGCTTGCTCAGAACAAAGAACTGTGCTTCCTACACACATGGACCATATCTAGTTCAACTCTGCTTAGGAAACTGACAAGAACAGTAGCTCCTCTTCAGTCTGATACACTGTACTTGCTGGGAACAGACGCGAGTGCTATTTGCACTGTGTATGGCAAAGGGAGCACAATAGTGACTTTCCTTACCAGAAAACAACTCTTGCTCGTAGGACCAGAAACTGCATGTGACTCAACTCCATTTAGGACTGGGAAACAAATGATAGCTTGCCTTACAAAAAACACACTCTGCTTTTGATAAAAGAGCACTCTTCTACTCTACTGTGTTTCCTATGGGGTCCGAACAGTGAGCTTGCTCAGAACAAAAGAACTGTGCTTCCTACACACACGGGCCATATCTAGTTCAACTCTGCTTAGGAAACTGACAAGAACAGTAGATTCTATTCAGTCCTATACACTGTACTTGCTGCGAACAGACGCCAGTGCTATTTGTCCTGTGTAAGGCAATGGAAGCACAATAGTGACTATTCTTACCAGAAAACAACTCTTACTCGTAGGACAGAAACTGCATGTGATTCCACTCCATTTAGGACTGGGAAACAAACGCTAGCTCGCCTTACAAGAAACACACTCTGCTTTAGAAAAAAGAGCACTCTTCTACTATACTGTGTTTCCTATGGGGTCCAAACAGTGAGCTTGCTCAGAACAAAAGAACTGTGCTTCCTACACACACAGCCATATCTAGTTCAATTCTGCTTAGGAACCTGACAAGAACAGTAGCTCCTCTTCAGTCCAATACACTGTACTGCTGGGAACAGACGCCAGTGTTCTTTGTCCTGTGTATGACAATGGTAGCGCAATAGTGACTATTCTTATCATAAAACAACTCTTGCTCGTAGGACCAGAAACTGCATGTGATTCAACTCCATTTAGGACTGGGAAACAAACGCTAGCTCGCCTTACACGAAACACAATCTGCTTTAGAGAAAAGAGCACTCTTCTACTCTACTGTGTTTCCTATAGGGCCAAAACAGTGAGCTTGCTCAGAAGAAAAGAACTGTGCTTCCTACACACACGGGCCATATCTAGTTCAACTCTGCTTAGGAAACTGACAAGAACAGTAGCTCCACTTCAGTCCAATACACTGTACTTGCTGGGAACCGACGCGAGTGCTATTTGCACTGTATATGGCAATGGGAGCGCAATCGTGACTTTCCTTGCCAGAAAACAAATCTTGCTCGTAGGACCAGAAACTGCATGTGATTCAACTCCATTTAGGACTAGGAAACAAACGCTAGCTCGCCTTACAAGAAACACACTCTGCTTTTGAGAAAAGAGCACTCTTCTACTCTACTGTGTTTCCTATAGGGCTAGAACAGTGAGCTTGCTCAGAACATAAGAACTGTGCTTTCTACACACACGGTCCTTATCTAGTTCAACTTTGCTTAGGAAACTGACAAGAACAGTAGCTCCTCTTCAGTCCGATACACTGTACTTGCTGGGAACAGACGCGAGTGCTATTTGCACTGTGTATGGCAATGGGAGAGCAATAGTGACTTTCCTTACCAGAAAACAACTATTGCTCGTAGGACCAGAAACTGCATGTGATTCAACTCCATTTAGGACTGGGAAACAAACGCTAGCACGCCTTACAAGAAACATACTCTGCTTTTGAGAAAAGAGCACTCTTCTACTCTACTGTGTTTCCTATGGGGTCCAAACAGTGAGGTTGCTCAGAACAAAAAAACTGTGCTTCCTACACACATCGACCATATCTAGTTCAACTCTGCTTAGGAAACTGACAAGAACAGTAGCTCCTATTCAGTCCAATACACTGTGCTTGCTGGGAAGAGACGCGAGTGCTATTTGCACTGTGTATGGCATTTGGAGCGCAATAGTGACTCTTCTTACCAGAAAACAACTCTTGCTCGAAGGACCAAAAACTGCCTGTGACTCAACTCCATTTAGGACTGGGAAACAAACGCGAGCTTGCCTTACAAGAAACACACTCTGCTTTAGAGAAAAGAGCACTCTTCTACTCTACTGTGTTTCCTATAGGGCCAGAACAGTTAGCTTGCTCAGAACATAATAACTGTTCTTCCTACACACACGGGCCATATCTAGTTCAACTCTGCTTAGGAAACTGACAGGAACAGTAGCTCCTCTTCAGTCTGATACACTGTACTTGCTGAGAGCAGACGCGAGTGCTACTTGCACTGTGTATGGCAATTGGAGCACAATAGTGACTCGTCTTACCAGAAAACAACTCTTGCTCGTAGGACAAAAAACTGCATGTGACTCAACTCCATTTAGGACCTGGAAACAAACTCTAGCTCGCCTTACAAGAAACACACTCTGCTTTTGAGAAAAGGGCTCTCTTCTACTCTACTGTGTTTCCTATAGGGCCAGAACAGTGGCTTGCTCAGAACAAATGAACTGTGCTTCCTAGGCACTCGGGCCATATCTAGTTCAACTCTGCTTAGGAGAATGACAAGAACAGCAGCTCCTCTTCAGTCCAATACACTGTACTTGTTGGGAACAGACGCGAGTGCTATTTGCACTGTGTATGGCAATGAGAGCACAATAGTGACTTTCCTTACCAGAAAACAACTCTTGCTCGTAGGACCACACACTGCATGTGATTCAACGCCATTTAGGACTGGGAAACAAATGCTAGCACGCCTTAAAAGAAACAAACTCTGCTTCTGAGAAAAGAGCACTCTTCTACTCGACTGTGTTTCCTATGGGGTCCAAACAGTGAGCTTGCTCAGAACAAAAGAACTGTGCTTCCTACACACATCGACCATATCTAGGTCAACTCTGCTTTGAAACTGACAAGAACAGTAGCTCCTCTTCAGTCCAATACACTGTACTTGCGGGGAAGAGACGAGAGAGCTATTTGCACTGTGTATGGCAATTGGAGCACAATAGTGACTCGTCTTACAAGAAAACAACTCTTGCTCGTAGGACAAAAAACTGCATGTGACTCAACTCCATTTAGGTCTGGGAAACAAACGCTAGCTCGCCTTACAAGAAACACACTCTGCTTTAGAGAAAAGAGCACTCTTCTACTCTACTGTGTTTCCTATGGGGTCCGAACAGTGAGCTTTCTCAGAACAAAATAACTGTGCTTCCTACACACACAGCCATATCTAGTTCAATTTTTCTTAGGAACCTGACAAGAACAGTAGCTCCTCTTCAGTCCAATACACTGTACTGCTGGGAACAGACGCCAGTGCTATTTGTCCTGTGTATGGCAATGGCAGCGCAATAGTGACTATTCTTATCTTAAAACAACTCTTGCTCGTAGGACCAGAAACTGCATGTGATTCACCTCCATTTAAGACTGGGAAACAAACGCTAGCTCGCCTTACAAGAAACACAATCTGCTTTAGAGAAAAGAGCACTCTTGTACTCTACTGTGTTTCCTATAGGGCCAGAACAGTGAGCTTGCTCAGAACAAAAGAACTGTGCTTCCTACACACGGGCCATATCTAGTTCAACTCTGCTTAGGAAACTGACAAGAACAGTAGATCCTCTTCAGTCCGATACACTGTACTTGCTGGGAACAGACACGAGTGCTATTTGCACTGTGTATGGCAATGGGAGCGCAATAGTGACTTTCCTTACCAGAAAATAACTCTTGCTCGTAGGACCAGAAACTGCATGTGATTCAACTCCGTTTAGGACTGGGAAACAAATGCTAGCTCGCCTTACATGAAACACTCTCTGCTTTTTGGAAAAGAGCACTCTTCTACTCTACTGTGTTTCCTATGGGGTCCAAACAGTGAGCTTGCTCAGAACAAAAGAACTGTGCTTCCTACACACATGGACCATATCTAGTTCAACTCTGGTTAGGAAACTGACAAGAACAGTAGCTCCTATTCAGTCCAATACACTGTACATGTTGGAAACAGACGCGAGTGCTATTTGCACTGTGTATGGCATTTGGAGCACAATAGTGACTCTTCTTACCAGAAAACAACTCTTGCTCATAGGACCAAAAACTGCATGTGACTCAAATCCATTTAGGACTGGGAAACAAACGTGAGCTCGCCTTTCAAGAAACACACTCTGCTTTATAGAAAAGAGCACTCTTCTACTCTACTGTGTTTCCTATAGGTCCAGAACAGTGAGCTTGCTCAGAACATAAAAACTGTGCTTCCTAAACACACGGGCCATATCTAGTTCAACTCTGCTTAGGAAACTGACAAGAACAGTAGCTCCTCTTCAGTCCGATACACTGTATTTGCTGGGAACAGACGGGAGGGCTATTTGCACTCTGTATGGCAATGACAGCACAATAGTGACTCTCCTTACCAGAAAACAACTCTTGCTCGTAGGAACACAAACTGCATGTGATTCAACGCCATTTAGGACTGGGAAAAAAATGCTAGCTCGCCTTACAAGAAACACTCTCTGCTTTTTAGAAAAGAGCACTCTTCTACTCTACTGTGTTTCCTATGGGGTCCAAACAGTGAGCTTGCTCAGAACAAAAGAACTGTGCTTCCTACACACATGGACCATATCTAGTTCAACTCTGCTTAGGAAACTGACAAGAACAGTAGCTCCTATTCAGTCCAATACACTGTACATGTTGGGAACAGACGCGAGTGCTATTTGCACTGTGTATGGCATTTGGAGCACAATAGTCACTCTTCTTACCAGAAAACAACTCTTGCTCATAGGACCAAAAACTGCATGTGACTCAAATCCATTTAGGACTGGGAAACAAACGTGAGCTCGCCTTACAAGAAACACACTCTGCTTTATTGAAAAGAGCAGTCTTCTACTCTACTGTGTTTCCTATAGGTCCAGAACAGTGAGCTTGCTCAGAACATAATAACTGTGCTTCCTAAACACACGGGCCATATCTAGTTCAACTCTGCTTAGGAAACTGACAAGAACAGTAGCTCCTCTTCAGTCCGATACACTGTACTTGCTGGGAACAGACGCGAGTGCTATTTGCACTGTGTATGGCAATGACAGCGCAATAGTGACTCTCCTTACCAGAAAACAACTCTTGCTCGTAGGAACACAAACTGCATGTGATTCAACGCCATTTAGGACTGGGAAACAAATGCTAGCTCGCCTTACAAGAAACACTCTCTGCTTTTTAGAAAAGAGCACTCTTCTACTCTACTGTGTTTCCTGTGGGGTCCAAACAGTGAGCTTGCTCAGAACAAAAGAACTGTGCTTCCTACACACATGGACCATATCTAGTTCAACTCTGCTTAGGAAACTGACAAGAACAGTAGCTCCTATTCAGTCCAATACACTGTACATGTTGGGAACAGACGCGAGTGCTATTTGCACTGTGTATGGCATTTGGAGCACAATAGTGACTCTTCTTACCAGAAAACAACTCTTGCTCATAGGACCAAAAACTGCATGTGAATCAAATCCATTTAGGACTGGGAAAAAACGTGAGCTCGCCTTACAAGAAACACACTCTGCTTTATAGAAAAGAGCACTCTTCTACTCTACTGTGTTTCCTATAGGGCCAGAACAGTGAGCTTGCTCAGAACATAATAACTGTGCTTCCTAAACACACGGGCCATATCTAGTTCAACTCTGCTTAGGAAACAGACAAGAGCAGTAGCTCCTCTTCAGTCCGATACACTGTACTTGCTGGGAACAGACGCGAGTGCTATTTGCACTGTGTATGGCAAAGGGAGCGCAATAGTGACTTTCCTTACCAGAAAACAACTCTTGCTCTTAGGACCAGAAACTGCATGTGATTCTATTCCATTTAGGACTGGGAAACAAACGATAGCTTGCCTTACAAAAAACACACTCTGCTTTTGAGAAAAGAGCACTCTTCTACTCTATTGTGTTTCTTTTGGGTCCGAACAGTGAGCTTGCTCAGAACAAAAGAACTGTGTTTCCTACACACACGGCCATATCTAGTTCAATTCTGCTTAGGAACCTGACAAGAACAGGAGATACTCTTCAGTCCAATACACTGTAGTTGCTGCGAACAGATGCCAGTGCTATTTGTCCTATGTATGGCAATGGCAGCGCAATTGTGAATCTTCTTACCAGAAAACAACTCTTGCTCATAGGACCAAAAACTGCATGTGACTCAAATCCATTTAGGACTGGGAAACAAACGCGAGCTCACCTTACAAGAAACACACTCTGCTTTATTGAAAAGAGCACTCTTCTACTCTACTGTGTTTCCTATGGGTTCCAAACAGTGAGCTTGCTCAGAACATAATAACTGTGCTTTCTAAACACACGGGCCATATCTAGTTCAACTCTGCTTAGGAAACTGACAAGAAGAGTAGCTCCTCTTCAGTCCGATACACTGTACTTGCAGGGAACAGACGCGAGTGCTATTTGCACTGTGTAAGGCAAAGGGAGCACAATAGTGACTTTCCTTACCAGAAAACAACTCTTGCTCCTAGGACCAGAAACTGCATGTGATTCAACTCCATTTAGGACTGTGAAACAAACGATAGCTTGCCTTACAAAAAACCCACTCTGCTTTTGAGAAAAGAGCACTCTTCTACTCTACTGTGTTTCCTTTTGGGTCCGAACAGTGAGCTTGCTCAGAACAAAAGAACTGTGCTTCCTACACACACGGCCATATCTAGTTCAATTCTGCTTAGGAACCTGACAAGAACAGTAGATCCTCTTCAGTCCAATACACTGTAGTTGCTGCGAACAGATGCCAGTGCTATTTGTCCTGTGTATGGCAATGGCAGCGCAATAGTGAATCTTCTTACCAGAAAACAACTCTTGCTCGTAGTACCAGAAACTGCATGGGATTCAACTCCATTTAGGACTGTGGAACAAACGCTAGCTCGCCTTACAAGAAACACACTCTGCTTTAGAGAAAAGAGCACTCTTCTACTCTATTGTGTTTGCTATTGGGTCCAAAAAGTGAGCTTGCTCAGAACAAAGAACTGTGCTTCCTACACACACGGATATTATCTAGTTCAACTCTGCTTAGGAAACTGACAAGAACAGTAGCACCTATTCAGTCCAATGCACTGTACTTGCTGGGAACAGACGAAGTGCTATTTGCACTGTGTATGGCAATGGGAGCGCAATGTGACTTTCCTTACCAGAAAACAACTCTTGTTCATAGGACCAGAAACTGCATGTGATTCAACTCCATTTAGGACTACGAAACAAACACTAGCTCGCCTTACAAGAAACACACTCTGGTTTTGAGAAAAGAGCACTCTTCTACTCTACTGTGTTTCCTATGGGGTCTGAACAGTGAACTTGCTCAGAAAAAAAAGAACTGTGCTTCGTACACACACGGCCATAACTAGTTCAATTCTGCTTAGGAACCTGACAAGAACAGTAGATCCTCTTCAGTCCAATACACTGTACTTGCTGGGAACAGACGCCTGTGCTATTTGCCCTGTGTATGGCAATGGGAGCGCAATAGTGACTTTCCTTACCAGAAAACAACTCTTGCTCGTAGGACCAGAAACTGTATGTGATTCAACTCCATTTAGGACTGGGAAACAAACGATAGCTTGCCTTACAAAAACACACTCTGCTTTTGAGAAAAGAGCACTCTTCTACTCTACTGTGTTTCCTATGGGGTCCGAACAGTGAGCTTGCTCAGAACAAAAAACTGTGCTTTCTACACACACGGCCATATCTAGTTCAATTCTGCTTAGGAAACTGACAAGAACAGTAGATCATCTTCAGTCCAATACACTGTACTTGCTGGGAACAGACGCCAGGGCTATTTGTCCTGTGTATGGCAATGGCAGCGCAATAGTGACTATTCTTACCATAAAACAACTCTTGCTCGTAGTACCAGGAACTGCATGTGATTCCACTCCATTTAGGACTGGGAAACAAACGCTAGCTCGCCTTACAAGAAACACACTCTGCCCTTGAGAAAAGAGCACTCCTCTACTCTACGGTGTTTCCTATGGGGTCCAAACAGTGAGCTTGCTCAGAACAAAAGAACTGTGCTTCCTACACACATGGACCATATCTAGTTCAACTCTGCTTAGGAAACTGACAAGAGCAGTAGCTCCTCTTCAGTCCAATACACTGTACTTGCTGGGAACAGACACGAGTGCTATTTGCACTGTGTATGGCATTTGGAGCGCAATAGTGACTCTTCTTACCAGAAAACAACTCTTGCTCGTAGGACCAAAAACTGTCTGTGACTCAACTCCATTTAGGACTGGGAAACAAACGCGAGCTCGCCTTAGAAAAAACACACTCTGCTTTAGAGAAAAGAGCACTCTTCTCCTCTACTGTGTTTCCTATAGGGCCAGAAAAGTGAGCTTGCTCAGAACAAAAGAACTGTGCTTCCTACACACACGGGCCATATCTAGTTCAACTCTGCTTAGGAAACTGACAAGAACAGTAGCTCCTCTTCAGTCCGATACACTGTACTTGCTGAGAACAGATGCGAGTGCTATTTGCACTGTGAATGGCAATTGCAGCACAATAGTGACTCGTCTTACCAGAAAACAACTCTTGCTCGTAGGACAAAACACTGCATGTGACTCAACTCCATTTAGGACTGGGAAACAAACTCTAGCTCGCCTTACAAGAAACACACTCTGCTTTTGAGAAAAGAGCAGTATTCTACTCTAATGTGTTTCCTATAGGGCCAGAACATTGAGCTTGCTCAGAAAAAAAGAACTGTGCTTCCTACACACACGGGCAATATCAAGTTCAACTCTGCTTAGGAAACTGAGAAAAACAGTAGCTCTTCTTCAGTCCAATACACTGTACTTGCTGGGAACAGATGCCAGTGCTATTTTCACTGTGTATGGCAATGGGAGCACAATAGTAACTTTCCTTACCAGAAAACAACTCTTGCTTGTAGGACCAGAAACTGCATGTGATTCAACTCCATTTAGGACTGGGAAACAAAGGCTAGCTCGCCTTACAAGAAACACACTCTGCTTTAGAGAAAAGAGCACTCTTCTACTCTACTGTGTTTCCTATGGGGTCCAAACAGAGAGCTTGCTCAGAACAAAAGAACTGTGCTTCCTACACACACGGACCATATGTAGTTCAACTCTGCTTAGGAAACTGACAAGAACAGTAGCTCCTCTTCAGTCCAATACACTGTAATTGCTGGGAACAGACGCGAGTGCTATTTGCCCTGTGTATGGCAATGACAGCGCAATAGTGACTTTCCTTACCAGAAAACAACTCTTGCTCATAGGAACACAAACTGCATGTGATTCAACGACATTTAGGACTAGGAAACAAATGCTAGCTCGTCTTACAAAAAACACTCTCTGCTTTTTAGAAAAGAGCACTCTTCTACTCTACTGTGTTTCCTATGGGGTCCAAACAGTGAGCTTGCTCAGAACAAAAGAACTGTGCTTCCTACACACATGGACCATATCTAGTTCAACTCTGCTTAGGAAACTGACAAGCACAGTAGCTCCTATTCAGTCCAATACACTGTACATGCTGGGAACAGACGCGAGTGCTATTTGCACTGTGTATGGCATTTTGAGCACAATAGTGAATCTTCTTACCAGAAAACAACTGTTGCTCATAGGACAAAAAACTGCATGTAACTCAAATCCATTTAGGACTGGGAAACAAACACGATCTCGACTTACAGGAAACAGACTCTGCTTTAGAGAAAAGAGCACTCTTCTACTCTACTGTGTTTCCTATAGGGCCAGAACAGTGAGCTTGCTCAGAACATAATAACTGTGCTTCCTAAACACACGGGCCATATCTAGTTCAACTCTGCTTAGGAAACTGACAAGAACAGTAGCTCCTCTTCAGTGCGATACACTGTACTTGCTGGGAACAGACGCGAGTGCTATTTGCACTGTGTATGGTAAAGGGAGCGCAATAGTGACTTTCCTTACCAGAAAACAACTCTAGCTCGTAGGACCTGTAACTGCATGTGATTCAACTCCATTTAGGACTGGGAAACAAACGATAGCTTGCCTTACAAAAAACACACTCTGCTTTTGAGAAAAGAGCACTCTTCTACTCTACTGTGTTTCCTATTGGGTCCGAACAGTGAGCTTGCTTAGAACAAAAGAACTGTGCTTCCTACACATACGGCCATATCTAGTTCAATTCTGCTTAGGAACCTGACAAAAACAGTAGATCCTCTTCAGTCCAATACACTGTACTTGCTGCAAACAGATGCCAGTTCTATTTGTCCTGTGTATGGCAATGGCAGCGCAATAGTGAATCTTCTTACCAGAAAACAACTCTTGCTCGTAGTACCAGAAACTGCATGGGATTCAACTCCATTTAGGACAGTGTAACAAACGCTAGCTGGCCTTACAAGAAACACACTCTGCTTTAGAGAAAAGTGCACTCTTCTACTCTACTGTGTTTCCTATGGGGTCCAAACAGTGAGCTTGCTCAGAACAAAAGAACTGTGCTTCCTACACACAAGGACCATATGTAGTTCAACTCTGCTTAGGAAACTGACAAGAACAGTAGCTCCTATTCAGTCCAATACACTGTACTTGCTGGGAAAAGTCGCAAGTGCTATTTGCCCTGTGGATGGCAATGGGAGCGCAATAGTGACTTTCCTTACCAGAAAACAACTCTTGCTCGTAGGACCAGAAACTGCATGTGATTCAACTCCATTTAGGACTGGGAAAAAAACGAGAGCTTGCCTTACAAAAACACACTCTGCTTTTGAGAAAACAGCACTCTTCTACTCTACTGTGTTTCCTATGGGGTCCGAACAGTGAGTTTGCTCAGAAGAAAAGAACTGTGCTTCCTACACACACGGCCATATCTAGTTCAATTCTGCTTAGGAAACTGAGAAGAACAGTAGATCCTCTTCAGTCCAATACACTGTACTTGCTGGGAACAGAAGGGAGGGCTATTTGCACTGTGTACGGCAATGGGAGCGCAATAGTGACTTTCCTTACCAGAAAACAACTCTTGCTCGTAGGACCAGAAACTGCATGTGATTCAACTCCATTTAGGACTGGGAAACAAACGCTAGCTCGCCTTACAAGAAACACACTCTGCTTTTGAGAAAAGAGCACTCTTCTACTCTACTGTGTTTTCCATGGGGTCCGAACAGTGAGCTTGCTCAGAACAAAAAAAACTGTGCTTCCTACACACACGGCCATATCTATTTCAAGTCTGCTTAGGAAACTGACAAGAACATTAGCACCTATTCAGTCCAATACTCTGTAATTTCTGGGAAGAGACGCGATTGCTATTTGCAATGTGTATGGCAATGGTTGCGCAATAACGACTTTCCTTACCAGAAAACAACTCTTGCTCGTAGGACCAGAAACTGCATGTGATTCAACTCCATTTAGGACTGGGAAACAAATGCTAGCTCACGTTACATGAAACACACTCTGCTTTTGAGAAAAGAGAACTCTTCTACTCTACTGTGTTTCCTAAGGGGTCCGAACAGTGAGCTTGCTCAGAACAAGATAACTGTGCTTCCTACACACACGGGCCATATCTAGTTCAACTCTGCTTAGGAAACTGACAAGAACAGTAGCTCCTCTTCAGTCCAATACACTGTACTTGCGGGGAAGAGATGCGAGTGGTATTTGCACTGTGTATGGCAATTGGAGCACAATAGTGACTTGTCTTACCAGAAAACAACTCTTCCTCGTACGACAAAAAACTGCATGTGACTCAACTCCATTTAGGACTGGGAAACAAACGCTAGCTCGCCTTACAAGAAACACACTCTGCTTTTGAGAAAAGAGCACTCTTCTACTCTACTGTGTTTCCTATGCGGTCTGAACAGTGAGCTTGCTCAGAACAAAAGAACTGTGCTTCCTGCACACACGGCCATATCTAGTTCAATTCTGCTTAGGAACCTGACAAGAACAGTAGATCCTCTTCAGTCCAATACACTGTACTTGCTGGGAACAGACGCCAGGGCTATTTGTCCTGTGTATGACAATGGCTGCGCAATAGTGACTCTCTTACCAGAAAACAACTCTTGCATGTAGGACCAGAAACTGTATGTGATTCAACTCCATTTAGGACTGGGAAACAAACGGTAGCTCACCTTACAAGAAACACATTCTGCTTTAGAGAAAAGAGCACTCATCTACTCTACTGTGTTTCCTATAGGGCAGAACAGTGAGCTTGCTCAGAAAAAAAGAACTGTGCTTCCTACACACACGGGCCATATCTAGTTCAATCTGCTTAGGAAACTGACAAGAACAGTAGCTCCTCTTCAGTCCGATACACTGTACTTGCTGGGAACAGACGCAAGTGCTATTTGCACTGTGTATGGCAATGGGAGCGCAATAGTGACTTTCCTACCAGAAAACAACTCTTGCTCGTAGGACCAGAAACTGCATGTGATTCAACTCCATTTAGGACTGGGAAACAAATGCTAGCTCACCTTTCATGAAACACACTCTGCTTTTGAGAAAAGAGCACTCTTCTACTCTAATGTGTTTCCTATGGGTTCCGAACAGTGAGCTTGCTCAGAACAAATGAACTGAGCTTCCTCGACACACGGGCCATATCTAGTTCAACTCTGCTTAGGAGACTGACAAGAATAGTAGCTCCTCTTCAGTCAAATACACTGTACTTGCTGGGAACATACGCGAGTGCTATTTGCACTGTGTATGGCAATGGGAGCGCAATAGTGACTTTCCTTACCAGAAAACAACTCTTGCTCGTAGGACCAGAAACTACATGTGATTCAACTCCATTTAGGACTGGGAAACAAACGCTAGCTCGCCTTACAAGAAACACACTCTGCTTTAGAGAAAAGAGCACTCTTCTACTCTACTGTGTTTCCTATGGGGTCCAAACAGAGAGCTTGCTCAGAACAAAAGAACTGTGCTTCCTACACACACGGACCATATGTAGTTCTACTCTGCTTAGGAACCTGACAAGAACAGTAGCTCCTCTTCAGAAAAATACACTGTATTTGCTGGGAACAGACGCGAGTGCTATTTGCACTGTGTATGGCAATGAGAGCACAATAGTGACATTCCTTACCAGAAAACAACTCTTGCTCGTAGGACAAAAAACTGCATGTGACTCAACTCCATTTATGACTGGGAAACAAATGCAAGCTCGCTTTCCAAGAAACACACTCTGCTTTTGAGAAAAGAGCATTCTTCTACTCTACTGTGTTTCCTATGTGTTCGGAACAGTGAGCTTGCTCAGAACAAAAAAACTCTGCTTCCTACAAACACTGCCATATCTAGTTCAACTCTGCTTAGGAACATGACAAGAACAGTAGATCCTATTCAGTCCAATACACTGTACTTGCTGGGAACAGACTCCAGTGCTATTTGTCCTGTGTATATCAATGGCAGCGCAATAGTGACTCTTCTTACCAGAAAACAACTCTTGCTCGTAGGACAAGAAACTGCACGTGATTCAACTCCATTTAGGACTGGGAAACAAACTCCAGCTCGCTTTACAAGAAACACACTCTGCTTTTGAGAAAAGAGCACTCTTCTACTCTACTTTGTTTCCTATAGGGCCAGAACATTGAGCTTGCTCAGAAAAAAAGAACTGTGCTTCCTACACACACGGGCCATATCTAGTTCAACTCTGCTTAGGAAACTGAGAAGAACAGTAGCTCCTCTTCAGTCCTATACACTGTACTTGCTGGGAACAGACGGGAGGGCTATTTGTACTGTGTACGGCAATGGGAGCACAATAGTGACTTTCCTTACCAGAAAACAACTCTTGCTCCTAGGACCAGAAACTGCATGTGATTCAACTCCATTTAGGACTGGGAAACAAACGCTAGCTCGTCTTAAAAGAAACACACTCTGCTTTTGAGAAAAGAGCACTCTTCTACGCCACTGTGTTTCCTATGGGTTCCAAACAGTGTGCTTGCTCAGAACAAAAGAACTGTGCTTCCTTCACACACAGGCCATATCTAGTTCAACTCTGCTTAGGAAACTGACAAGAACAGTAGCTCCTCTTCATTCCGATACACTGTACTTGCTGAGAACAGACGCGAGTGCTACTTGCACTGTGTATGGCAATTGGAGCACAATAGTGACTCGTCTTACCAGAAAACAACTCTTGCTCGTAGGACAAAAAACTGCATGTGACTCCACTCCTTTTAGAACTGGGAAACAAACTCTAGCTCGCCTTACAAGAAACACACTCTGTTTTTGAGAAAAGAACACTCTTCTACTCTACTGTGTTTCCTATAGGGCCAGAATGTGTGCTTGCTCAGAACAAATGAACTGTGCTTCCTCGACACACGTGCCATATCTAGTTCAACTCTGCTTAGGAGACTGACAAGAACAGTAGCTCCTCTTCAGTCCAATACACTGTACTTGCTGGGAACAGACGCGAGTGCTATTTGCACTGTGTTTGGCAATGAGAGCGCAATAGTGCCTTTCCTTACCAGAAAACAGCTCTTGGTCGTAGGACCACACACTGCTTGTGATTCAACGCCATTTAGGACTGGGAATCAAATGCTAGCTCGCCTTACAAGAAAAACACTCTGCTTTTGAAAAAAGAGCACTATTCTACTCTACTGTGTTTCCTATGCGGTCTGAACAGTGAGCTTGCTCAGAACAAAAGAACTGTGCTTCCTGCACACACGGCCATATCTAGTTCAATTCTGCTTAGGAACCTGACAAGAACAGTAGATCCTCTTCAGTCCAATACACTGTACTTGCTGGGAACAGACGCCAGGGCTATTTGTCCTGTGTATGACAATGGCTGCGCAATAGTGACTCTTCTTACCAGAAAACAACTCTTGCACGTAGGACCAGAAACTGTATGTGATTCAACTCCATTTAGGACTGGGAAACAAACGGAAGCTCACCTTACAAGAAACACATTCTGCTTTAGAGAAAAGAGCACTCATCTACTCTACTGTGTTTCCTATAGGGCCAGAACAGTGAGCTTGCTCAGAAAAAAAGAACTGTGCTTCCTACACACACGGGCCATATCTAGTTCAATCTGCTTAGGAAACTGACAAGAACAGTAGCTCCTCTTCAGTCCGATACACTGTACTTGCTGGGAACAGACGCAAGTGCTATTTGCACTGTGTATGGCAATGGGAGCGCAATAGTGACTTTCCTACCAGAAAACAACTCTTGCTCGTAGGACCAGAAACTGCATGTGATTCAACTCCATTTAGGACTGGGAAACAAATGCTAGCTCACCTTTCATGAAACACACTCTGCTTTTGAGAAAAGAGCACTCTTCTACTCTAATGTGTTTCCTATGGGTTCCGAACAGTGAGCTTGCTCAGAACAAAAGAACTGTGCTTCCTACACACACGGGCCATATCTAGTTCAACTCTGCTTAGGAAACTGACAAGAACAGTAGCTCCTCTTCTGTCCGATACACTGTAATTGCTGGGAACAGACGCGAGTGCTGTTTGCACTGTATGGCAATGGGAGCGCAATAGTGACTTTCCTACCAGAAAACAACTCTTGCTCTTACGACCAGAAACTGCATGTGATTCAACGCCATTTAGGACTGGGAAACAAACGCTCGCGCGCCTTACAAGAAACACACTCTGCTTTAGAGAAAAGAGCACTCTTCTACTCTACTGTGTTTCCTATGGGGTCCAAACAGTGAGCTTGCTCAGAACAAATGAACTGAGCTTCCTCGACACACGGGCCATATCTAGTTCAACTCTGCTTAGGAGACTGACAAGAATAGTAGCTCCTCTTCAGTCAAATACACTGTACTTGCTGGGAACATAAGCGAGTGCTATTTGCACTGTGTATGGCAATGGGAGCGCAATAGTGACTTTCCTTACCAGAAAACAACTCTTGCTCGTAGGACCAGAAACTACATGTGATTCAACTCCATTTAGGACTGGGAAACAAACGCTAGCTCGCCTTACAAGAAACACACTCTGCTTTAGAGAAAAGAGCACTCTTCTACTCTACTGTGTTTCCTATGGGGTCCAAACAGAGAGCTTGCTCAGAACAAAAGAACTGTGCTTCCTACACACACGGACCATATGTAGTTCTACTCTGCTTAGGAACCTGACAAGAACAGTAGCTCCTCTTCAGAAAAATACACTGTATTTGCTGGGAACAGACGCGAGTGCTATTTGCACTGTGTATGGCAATGAGAGCACAATAGTGACATTCCTTACCAGAAAACAACTCTTGCTCGTAGGACAAAAAACTGCATGTGACTCAACTCCATTTATGACTGGGAAACAAATGCAAGCTCGCTTTCCAAGAAACACACTCTGCTTTTGAGTAAAGAGCACTCTTCTACTCTACTGTGTTTCCTATGTGTTCGGAACAGTGAGCTTGCTCAGAACAAAAAAACTCTGCTTCCTACAAACACTGCCATATCTAGTTCAACTCTGCTTAGGAACATGACAAGAACAGTAGATCCTATTCAGTCCAATACACTGTACTTGCTGGGAACAGACTCCAGTGCTATTTGTCCTGTGTATATCAATGGCAGCGCAATAGTGACTCTTCTTACCAGAAAACAACTCTTGCTCGTAGGACAAGAAACTGCACGTGATTCAACTCCATTTAGGACTGGGAAACAAACTCCAGCTCGCTTTACAAGAAACACACTCTGCTTTTGAGAAAAGAGCACTCTTCTACTATACTTTGTTTCCTATAGGGCCAGAACATTGAGCTTGCTCAGAACAAAGAACTGTGCTTCCTACACACATGGACCATATCTAGTTCAACTCTGCTTAGGAAACTGACAAGAACAGTAGCTCCTCTTCAGTCTGATACACTGTACTTGCTGGGAACAGACGCGAGTGCTATTTGCACTGTGTATGGCAAAGGGAGCACAATAGTGACTTTCCTTACCAGAAAACAACTCTTGCTCGTAGGACCAGAAACTGCATGTGACTCAACTCCATTTAGGACTGGGAAACAAATGATAGCTTGCCTTACAAAAAACACACTCTGCTTTTGATAAAAGAGCACTCTTCTACTCTACTGTGTTTCCTATGGGGTCCGAACAGTGAGCTTGCTCAGAACAAAAGAACTGTGCTTCCTACACACACGGGCCATATCTAGTTCAACTCTGCTTAGGAAACTGACAAGAACAGTAGATTCTATTCAGTCCTATACACTGTACTTGCTGCGAACAGACGCCAGTGCTATTTGTCCTGTGTAAGGCAATGGAAGCACAATAGTGACTATTCTTACCAGAAAACAACTCTTACTCGTAGGACAGAAACTGCATGTGATTCCACTCCATTTAGGACTGGGAAACAAACGCTAGCTCGCCTTACAAGAAACACACTCTGCTTTAGAAAAAAGAGCACTCTTCTACTATACTGTGTTTCCTATGGGGTCCAAACAGTGAGCTTGCTCAGAACAAAAGAACTGTGCTTCCTACACACACAGCCATATCTAGTTCAATTCTGCTTAGGAACCTGACAAGAACAGTAGCTCCTCTTCAGTCCAATACACTGTACTGCTGGGAACAGACGCCAGTGTTCTTTGTCCTGTGTATGACAATGGTAGCGCAATAGTGACTATTCTTATCATAAAACAACTCTTGCTCGTAGGACCAGAAACTGCATGTGATTCAACTCCATTTAGGACTGGGAAACAAACGCTAGCTCGCCTTACACGAAACACAATCTGCTTTAGAGAAAAGAGCACTCTTCTACTCTACTGTGTTTCCTATAGGGCCAAAACAGTGAGCTTGCTCAGAAGAAAAGAACTGTGCTTCCTACACACACGGGCCATATCTAGTTCAACTCTGCTTAGGAAACTGACAAGAACAGTAGCTCCACTTCAGTCCAATACACTGTACTTGCTGGGAACCGACGCGAGTGCTATTTGCACTGTATATGGCAATGGGAGCGCAATCGTGACTTTCCTTGCCAGAAAACAAATCTTGCTCGTAGGACCAGAAACTGCATGTGATTCAACTCCATTTAGGACTAGGAAACAAACGCTAGCTCGCCTTACAAGAAACACACTCTGCTTTTGAGAAAAGAGCACTCTTCTACTCTACTGTGTTTCCTATAGGGCTAGAACAGTGAGCTTGCTCAGAACATAAGAACTGTGCTTTCTACACACACGGTCCTTATCTAGTTCAACTTTGCTTAGGAAACTGACAAGAACAGTAGCTCCTCTTCAGTCCGATACACTGTACTTGCTGGGAACAGACGCGAGTGCTATTTGCACTGTGTATGGCAATGGGAGAGCAATAGTGACTTTCCTTACCAGAAAACAACTATTGCTCGTAGGACCAGAAACTGCATGTGATTCAACTCCATTTAGGACTGGGAAACAAACGCTAGCACGCCTTACAAGAAACATACTCTGCTTTTGAGAAAAGAGCACTCTTCTACTCTACTGTGTTTCCTATGGGGTCCAAACAGTGAGGTTGCTCAGAACAAAAAAACTGTGCTTCCTACACACATCGACCATATCTAGTTCAACTCTGCTTAGGAAACTGACAAGAACAGTAGCTCCTATTCAGTCCAATACACTGTGCTTGCTGGGAAGAGACGCGAGTGCTATTTGCACTGTGTATGGCATTTGGAGCGCAATAGTGACTCTTCTTACCAGAAAACAACTCTTGCTCGAAGGACCAAAAACTGCCTGTGACTCAACTCCATTTAGGACTGGGAAACAAACGCGAGCTTGCCTTACAAGAAACACACTCTGCTTTAGAGAAAAGAGCACTCTTCTACTCTACTGTGTTTCCTATAGGGCCAGAACAGTTAGCTTGCTCAGAACATAATAACTGTTCTTCCTACACACACGGGCCATATCTAGTTCAACTCTGCTTAGGAAACTGACAGGAACAGTAGCTCCTCTTCAGTCTGATACACTGTACTTGCTGAGAGCAGACGCGAGTGCTACTTGCACTGTGTATGGCAATTGGAGCACAATAGTGACTCGTCTTACCAGAAAACAACTCTTGCTCGTAGGACAAAAAACTGCATGTGACTCAACTCCATTTAGGACCTGGAAACAAACTCTAGCTCGCCTTACAAGAAACACACTCTGCTTTTGAGAAAAGGGCTCTCTTCTACTCTACTGTGTTTCCTATAGGGCCAGAACAGTGGCTTGCTCAGAACAAATGAACTGTGCTTCCTAGGCACTCGGGCCATATCTAGTTCAACTCTGCTTAGGAGAATGACAAGAACAGCAGCTCCTCTTCAGTCCAATACACTGTACTTGTTGGGAACAGACGCGAGTGCTATTTGCACTGTGTATGGCAATGAGAGCACAATAGTGACTTTCCTTACCAGAAAACAACTCTTGCTCGTAGGACCACACACTGCATGTGATTCAACGCCATTTAGGACTGGGAAACAAATGCTAGCACGCCTTAAAAGAAACAAACTCTGCTTCTGAGAAAAGAGCACTCTTCTACTCGACTGTGTTTCCTATGGGGTCCAAACAGTGAGCTTGCTCAGAACAAAAGAACTGTGCTTCCTACACACATCGACCATATCTAGGTCAACTCTGCTTTGAAACTGACAAGAACAGTAGCTCCTCTTCAGTCCAATACACTGTACTTGCGGGGAAGAGACGAGAGAGCTATTTGCACTGTGTATGGCAATTGGAGCACAATAGTGACTCGTCTTACAAGAAAACAACTCTTGCTCGTAGGACAAAAAACTGCATGTGACTCAACTCCATTTAGGTCTGGGAAACAAACGCTAGCTCGCCTTACAAGAAACACACTCTGCTTTAGAGAAAAGAGCACTCTTCTACTCTACTGTGTTTCCTATGGGGTCCGAACAGTGAGCTTTCTCAGAACAAAATAACTGTGCTTCCTACACACACAGCCATATCTAGTTCAATTTTTCTTAGGAACCTGACAAGAACAGTAGCTCCTCTTCAGTCCAATACACTGTACTGCTGGGAACAGACGCCAGTGCTATTTGTCCTGTGTATGGCAATGGCAGCGCAATAGTGACTATTCTTATCTTAAAACAACTCTTGCTCGTAGGACCAGAAACTGCATGTGATTCACCTCCATTTAAGACTGGGAAACAAACGCTAGCTCGCCTTACAAGAAACACAATCTGCTTTAGAGAAAAGAGCACTCTTGTACTCTACTGTGTTTCCTATGGGGTCCGAACAGTTATCTTGCTCAGAACAAAAGAACTGTGCTTCCTACACACACGGCCATATCTAGTTCAATTCTGCTTAGGAACCTGACAAGAACAGTAGATCCTCTTCAGTCCAATACACTGTACTTGCTGCGAACAGATGCCAGTGCTATTTGTCCTGTGTATGGCAATGGCAGCGCAATAGTGAATCTTCTTACCAGAAAACAACTCTTGCTCGTAGTACCAGAAACTGCATGGGATTCAACTCCATTTAGGACAGCAGAACAAACGCGAGCTCGCCTTACAAGAAACACACTCTGCTTTATAGAAAAGAGCACTCTTCTACTCTACTGTGTTTCCTATAGGTCCAGAACAGTGAGCTTGCTCAGAACATAATAACTGTGCTTCCTAAACACACGGGCCATATCTAGTTCAACTCTGCTTAGGAAACTGACAAGAACAGTAGCTCCTCTTCAGTCCGATACACTGTACTTGCTGGGAACAGACGCGAGTGCTATTTGCACTGTGTATGGCAAAGGGAGCACAATAGTGACTTTCCTTACCAGAAAACAACTCTTGCTCGTAGGAACAGAAACTGCATGTGATTCATCTCCATTTAGGACTGGGAAACAAACGCTAGCTCGACTTCCAAGAAAAACACTCTGCTTTTGAGAAAAGAGCACTCTTCTACTCTACTGTGTTTCCTATGTGTTCCGAAAAGTGAAATTGCTCAGAACAAAAAAACTGTGCTTCCTACACACACGGCCATATCTCATTCAAGTCTGCTTAGGAACCTTACAAGAACAGTAGATCTTCTTCAGTCCAATACACTGTACTTGCTGGGAACAGACGCCAGTGCTATATGTCCTGTGTAGTTCAATGGCAGCGCAATAGTGACTCTTCTTACCAGAAAACAACTCTTGCTCGTAGGACCAGAAACTGCATGTGATTCAACTCCATTTAGGACTGGGAAACAATCTCTAGCTCGCTTTACAAGAAACACACTCTGCTTTTGAGAAAAGAGCACTCTTCTACTCTACTGTGTTTCCTATAAGGCCAGAACAGTGAGCTTGCTCAGAGAAAAGGAACTGTACTTCCTAAACACACAGGCCATATCTAGTTCAACTCTGCTTAGGAAACTGAGAAGAACAGTAGCTCCTCTTCAGTCCAATACACTGTACTTGCTGGGAACAGACGAGAGTGCTCTTTGCTCTGTGTGGCAAATGGATGGCAACAGTGACACTTCTTACCAGAAAACAACTCTTGCTAGTAGGACCAGAAACTGCAGGTGATTCAAATCCATTTCTGACTGGGAAACAAACATTAGCTCGCCTTACAAGAAACACACTGTGCTTTTGAGAAAAGAGCACTCTTCTACTCTTGTGTTTCCTATAGGGCCAGAACAGTGATCTTGCTCAGAACAAAAGAACTGTGCTTCCTACACACGGGCCATATCTACTTCAACTCTGCTCAGGATACTGACAAGAACAGAAGCTTCTCTTCAGGCCAATACACTGTACTTGCTGGGAACAGAAGGGAGTGCAATTTGCACTGTGTGGCAAATGGATCACAAAAGTGACTCTTCTTACCAGAAAACAACTCTTGCTCTTAGGACCAGAAACTGCATGTGATTCAACTCCATTTCTGACTGGGAAACAAACACTAGCTCGCCTTACAAGAAACACACTCTGCTTTTCAGAAAAGAGCACTCTTCTACTCTACTGTGTTTTTCATAGGGCCAGAACAGTGAGCTTGCTCAGAACAAAAGAACTGTGCTTCCTACACACACGGGCCATATCTATTTCAACTCTCCTTAGAAAACTGACAAGAACAGTAGCTTCTCTTCAGTCCAATACACTGTATTTGCTGGGAACAGACGCGAGTGCTTTTTGCTCTGTGTGGCAAATGGATTGCAATAGTGCCTCTTCTTACCAGAAAACAACTCTTGCTAGTAGGACCAGAAACTACATGTGATTCCACTTGATTTCTGACTGGGAAACAAACACTAGCTCGCCTTACAAGAAACACACTCTGCTTTTGATAAAAGAGCACTCTTCTACTCTACTGTGTTTTCTATAGGGCCAGAACAGTGAGCTTGCTCAGAACGAAAGAACTGTGCTTCCTACACACACGGACCATATGTACTTCAACTCAGCTTAGGAAACTGACAAGAACAGTAGCTTCTCTTCAGTCCAATACACTGTACTTGCTGGGAACAGACGGGAGTGCAATTTGCACTGTGTGGCAAATGGATGACAATAGTGACTCTTCTTACCAGAAAACAACTCTTGCTCTTAGGACCAGAAACTGCATGTGATTCAACTCCATTTCTGACTGGGAAACAAACACAAGCTCGCCTTTCAAGAAACACACTCTGCTTTTGAGAAAAGATCTCTCTTCTACTCTACTGTGTTTTCTATAGGGACAGACCAGTGAGCTTGCTCAGAACAAAAGAACTGTGCTTGATACACATGGCCATATCTACTTCTACTCTGCTTAGGAAACTGACAAGAACAGTAGCTTCTCTTCAGTCCAATACACTGTACTTGCTGTGAACAGCACCGAGTGCTATTTGCACTGTGTAGCAAATGGATCACAATGGTGACTCTTCATACTAGAAAACAGCTCTTGCTTGTAGGACCAGAAACTGCATCGAATTCAACTCCATTTCTGACTGGGAAACAAACACTAGGTCGCCTTACAAGAAACACACTCTGCTTTTGAGAAAAGAGCACTCTTCTACTCTACTGTGTTTCCTACAGGGCTAGAACAGTGAGCTTGCACAGAACTAAAGAACTGTGCTTCTTACACACACAGCCATATCTACTTCAACTCTGCTTAGGAAACTGACAAGAACAGTAGCTTCTCTTCAGTCCAATACACTGTACTTGCTATGAACAGACGCGAGTGCTGTTAGCACTGACTATGGCAATGGGAGGGCAATAGTGACTCTTCTTACCAGAAAACAACTCTTGCTCTTAACCAGAAACTGCGTGTGATTCAACTCCATTTCTGACTGGGAAACAAACACTAGCTTGCCTTACAAGAAACACACTCTGCATTTGAGAAAAGAGCACTCTTTTACTCTACTGTGTTTCCTACTGGGCCCGAACAGTGAGCTTGCTCAGAACAAAAGAACTGTGCTTCCTACACACATGGGCCATATCTAATTCAACTTTGCTTAGAAAACTGACAAGAACAGTAGCTTCTCTTCAGTCCAATACACTGTACTTGCTGGGAACAGACGCGAGTGCTATTTGCACTGTGTATGGCAAAGGGAGCACATTAGTGACTCTTCTTACTAGAAAACAACTCTTGCTCTTAGGACCAGAAACTGCATGTGATTCCACTCCGTTTATGACTGGGAAACAAACACTAGCTCGCCTTACAAGAAACACACTCTTTTTTGAGAAAAGAGCACTCTTCTACTTTACTGTGTTTCCTACAGGGCCAGAACAGTGAGCTTGCTGAGAACAAAAGAACTGTGCTTCCTACACACATGGGCCAAATCTACTTCAACTCTGCTTAGGAAACTGACAAGAACAGTAGCTTCTCTTCAGTCCAATACACTGTACTTGCTTGGAACAGACGCGAGTGCTATTTGCATTGTGCTGCAAATGGATCACAATAGTGACTCTTCTTACCAGAAAACAACTCTTGCTCTTAGGACCAGAAACTGCATGTGATTCATCTCCATTTCTGACAGGGAAAGAAACACTAGCTCGCCTTTCAAGAAACACACTCTGCTTTTGAGAAAAGATCTCTCTTCTACTCTACTGTGTTTTATATAGGGCCAGAACAGTGAGCTTGCTCAGAACAAAAGAAATGTGCTTCCTACACACACGGGCCATATCTACTTCAACTCTGCTTAGGAAATTGACAAGAACAGTAGCTTCTGTTCAGTCCAATACACTGTACTTGCTGGGAAAAGACGCGAGTGCTATTTGCACTGTGTATGGCAATGGGATCGCAAAAGTGACTCTTCTTACCAGAAAACCACTCTTGCTCTTAGGACCAGAAACTGCATGTGATTCCTCGCAATTTCTGACTGGGAAACAAACACTAGCTTGCTTACAAGAAACACACTCTGCTTTTGAGAAAAGAGCACTCTTCTACTCTACTGTGTTTCCTATAGGGCCAGAACAGTGATCTTGCTCAGAACAAAAGAACTGTGCTTCCTACACACACGGGCCATATCTACTTCAACTCTGCTAAGGAAACTGACAAGAACAGAAGCTTCTCTTCAGGCCAATACACTGTACTTGCTGGTAACAGAAGGGAGTGCAATTTGCACTGTGTGGCAAATGGATCACAAAAGTGACTCTTCTTACCAGAAAACAACTCTTGCTCTTAGTACCAAAAACTGCATGTGATTCAACTCCATTTCTGACTGGGAAACAAACACTAGCTCGCCTTACAAGAAACACACTTTGCTTTTGAGAAAAGAGAACTCTTCTACTCTACTGTGTTTCCTATAGGGCCAGAACAGTGAGCTTGCTCAGAACAAATGAACTGTGCTTCCTAGACACACGGGCCATATCTAGTTCAATACTGCTTAGGAAACTGAGAAGAACAGTAGCTCCTCTTCAGTCTAATACACTGTACTTGCTGGGAACAGATGCCAGTGCTATTTGCACTGTGTATGGCAATGGGAGCGCAATAGTGACTTTCCTTACCAGAAAACAACTCTTGCTCGTAGGACCAGAAACTGCATGGGATTCAACTCCATTTAGGACTGGGAAACAAACGCTAGCTTGCCTTACAAGAAACACACTCTGCTTTAGAGAAAAGAGCACTCTTCTACTCTACTGTGTTTCCTATGGGGTCCAAACAGTGAGCTTGCTCAGAACAAAAGAACTGTGCTTCCTACACACACGGCCATATCTCGTTCAATTCTCCTTAGGAACCTGACAAGAACAGTAGATCCTCTTCAGTCCAATACACTGTAGTTGCTGCAAACAGATGCCAGTGCTATTTGTGCTGTGTATGGCAATGGCAGCGCAATAGTGATTCTTCTTACCAGAAAACAACTCTTGCTCATAGGACCAAAAACTGCATGTGACTCAAATCCATTTAGGACTGGGAAACAAACTCGAGCTCGCCTTACAAGAAACACACTCTGCTTTATAGAAAAGAGCACTCTTCTACTCTCCTGTGTTTCCTATATGGCCAGAACAGTGAGCTTGCTCAGAACATAATAACTGTGCTTCCTAAACACACGGGACATATCTAGTTCAACTCTGCTTAGGAAACTGACAAGAACAGTAGCTCCTCTTCAGTCCGATACACTGTACTTGCTGGGAACAGACGCGAGTGCTATTTGCACTGTGTATGGCAAAGGGAGCGCAATAGTGACTTTCCTTACCAGAAAACAACTCTTGCTCATAGGACAAAAAACTGCATGTGATTCAACTCCATTTAGGACTGGGAAACAAACGATAGCTTGCCTTACAAAAAACACACTCTGCTTTTGAGAAAAGAGCACTCTTCCACTCTACTGTGTTTCCTTTTGGGTCCGAACAGTGAGCTTGCTCAGAACAAAAGAACTGTGCTTCCTACACACACGGCCATATCTAGATCAATTCTGCTTAGGAACATGACAAGAACAGTAGATCCTCTTCAGTCCAATACACTGTAGTTGCTGCGAAGAGATGCCAGTGCTATTTGTCCTGTGTATGGCAATGGTAGCACAATAGTGAATCTTCTTACCAGAAAACAAAACTTGCTCGTAGTACCAGAAACTGCATGGGATTCAACTCCATTTAGGACTGCGGAACAAATGCTAGCTCGCCTTACAAGAAACACACTCTGCTTTAGAGAAAAGAGCACTCTTCTACTCTACTGTGTTTCCTATGGGTTCCAAACAGTGAGCTTGCTCAGAACAAAAGAACTGTGCTTCCTACACACACGGACCATATGTAGTTCAACTCTGCTTAGGAAACTGACAAGAACAGTAGCTCCTCTTCAGTCCGATACACTGTACTTGCTGGGAACAGACGCGAGTGCTATTTGCACTGTGTATGGCAATGACAGCGCAATAGTGACTCTCCTTACCAGAAAACAACTCTTGCTCGTAGGAACACAAACTGCATGTGATTCAACGCCATTTAGGACTGGGAAACAAATGCTAGCTTGCCTTATAAGAAACACTCTCGCCCATCTTGCCCAGGACTTCCCTTCTGAAGCACAGGTGAGTGCCCTAGCTTGCCCCCGACCCCATCCCTGGGCACCAGCCACTCCGGGGAAGACCTGCCCAACTTGGGCCCAGGTTCTGGACCCCGGGCAGGTGCCCTTCTACCCCAACCGGGAAGGAGCCCCTTCTCCAAGACCCCTGGCAGACCCTGCAGTCTCCACGCCCTGCCCCCACGCCCATCTGCCTGAGCCCCAAGCCTCTTCCTGAGACTTAGAGGCCGGCCCCCAGCTCCCATCTTGCCCAGGACTTCCCTTCTGAAGCACAGGTGAGTGCCCTAGCTTGCCCCCGACCCCATCCCTGGGCACCAGCCACTCCGGGGAAGACCTGCCCAACTTGGGCCCAGGTTCTGGACCCCGGGCAGGTGCCCTTCTACCCCAACCAGGAAGGATCCCCTTCTCCAAGACCCCTGGCAGACCCTGCAGTCTCCACGCCCTGCCCCCACGCCCATCTGCCTGAGCCCCAAGCCTCTTCCTGAGACTTAGAGGCCGGCCCCCAGCTCCCATCTTGCCCAGGACTTCCCTTCTGAAGCACAGGTGAGTGCCCTAGCTTGCCCCCGACCCCATCCCTGGGCACCAGCCACTCCGGGGAAGACCTGCCCAACTTGGGCCCAGGTTCTGCTCCCCGGGCAGGTGCCCTTCTAGCCCCACTGGGAAGGATCCCCCTCTCCAAGACCCCTGGCAGACCCTGCAGTCTCCACGCCCTGCCCCCACGCCCATCTGCCTGAGCCCCAAGCCTCTGCCTGAGACTTAGAGGCCAGGCCCCCCAGCTCCCATCTTGCCCAGGACTTCCCTTCTGAAGCACAGGTGAGTGCCCTAGCTTGCCCCCGACCCCATCCCTGGGCACCAGCCACTCCGGGGAAGACCTGCCCAACTTGGGCCCAGGTTCTGGTCCCCGGGCAGGTGCCCTTCTAGCCCCACCGGGAAGGATCTCCTTCTCCAAGACCCCTGGCAGACCCTGCAGTCTCCACGCCCTGCCCCCACGCCCATCTGCCTGAGCCCCAAGCCTCTTCTTGAGACTTAGAGGCAGGCCCCAGCTCCCATCTTGCCGTGGATTTCCCATCTGGAGGAGAGAGAGAGAGAGAGAGAGAGAGAGAGAGAGAGAGAGAGAGAAGAGCACCCATCCTCCCCCGGACTTCCCTTCTGAACAAGAGCTTCCATCCTGCCCCGGACTTCCAATTTGGACAAGAGAGCTCCCATCTGGACAAGAGAGAGAGACTTCCTGAATCTGTCAGCTCTGAACCAAGTGTGCGGATAAGGCCAGGAACGAACCACAAGGAGATGGGCAGACGTCAAGGCAGAAACACATACAACAAAATGAATAGTAATACACCATCACCAGGCCCTAGCCCTCCTCCAACACCTAGACCTGAACATCAGAAATTGGAAGAAGCAGAAGAAAATAGCCTTATGAATGTCATCATGAAGAAGCTAGAGGCTCGTGTAGAGGAAAAGACAAAAAAATGTGAAGAACGCTGTAAACAACTAGAGGAAAGGGCAAACAAATTAGAAGAAATCAATAAAGTCCTGGAAGAGAACAATAAAATACTGAAAGAAAATCAAGAAAAATCAATGAAACAAGTGAAGGAAACAGTCCAAGACCTGAAAAAGGAAATAGAAAAAATGAAGAAGACACAAACAGAGGGAATGCTGGAAATAGAAAACCTGAGAAAACGATTGGGAACTTCAGATGCAAGTATAATCAACAGAATGCAAGAGATGGAAGAGAGGATCTCTAGCGTTGAAGATACAATAGAAGAAATAGATTCATCAGTCAAAGAAAACACTAAAGTCAACAAAGTCATGAACCAAAATGTCCAAGAAATTTGGGACACCATGAAAAGACCAAACCTACGAATAATAGGGGTAGAAGAAGGAGAACAATACCAACTCAAGGGCACAGAAAATATATTCAACAAGATCATAGAAGAAAACTTTCCCAACTTAAAGAAGGAAATGCCTATGAAGATACAGGAAGCCTATAGAACACCAAACAGACTAGACCCCCAAAAAAAGTCCCCTCGCCACATAATAATTAAACAATTAAACGTACAGAATAAAGAAAGAATATTAAGAGCAGCAAAGGAAAAAGGCCAAGTGACATATAAAGGCAAACCTATCAGAATAACACCCGATTTCTCAATGGAGACTTTGAAAGCCAGAAGGTCCTGGACAGATGTAATGCAGACATTAAGAGACCATGGATGTCAGCCTAGACTAATATACCCAGCAAAACTTTCAATCGTCATAGATGGAGTGAACAAGACATTCCATGACAAAGCCAGATTTAAACAATATTTATCCACAAACCCAGCCCTACAGAAAGCACTAGAAGGAAAATTCCAACCTAAGGAAGTCAGATACAACCTCGAAAACACAGGCAATAGATAAAGCCACAGCAATAGACCCCAACGAAGAAAAGTACACACACATTACCACCAAAAAATAACAGGAATGAACAATCACTGGACATTAATATCCCTCAATATCAATGGACTTAATTCACCTATAAAAAGACATAGGCTTACAGAATGGATACGAAAGCAGGACCCATCTTTCTGCTGCATACAAGAAACACATATCAAATTCAAAGATAGACACTACCTAAAAATAAAAGGCTGGGAAAAGACTTTCCAATCAAACGGTCTTAAGAAACAAGCGGGTGTAGCCATCCTGATATCCAGCAAAATAGACTTCAAACTAAAATCAATCAAAAGAGATCAAGAAGGGCATTACATACTCATCACAGGAAAGATCCACCAAGATGAAGTCTCAATTCTGAACATTTATGCCCCAAACACAAGGGCACCCACATATGTAAAAGAAACATTATTAAAGCTTAAATCACATATAAAACCCCACACATTAATAGTGGGAGACCTCAACACCCCACTTTCACCACTGGACAGATCCCCCAAATCGAAACTTAACAGAGAAATAAAGGACTTAATTGATGTCATGACTCAAATGGACTTAATCGACATCTACAGAACATTCCATCCTAACAAAAAAGAATATACCTTCTTCTCAGCACCCCATGGAACCTTCTCTAAAATTGACCACATACTTGGTCACAAAGCAAATCTAAACAGATACAAAACAATTAGAATAACCTCCTGTGTTCTATCAGACCACCATGGTCTAAAGTTGGATTTCAACAACAACAAAAACTACAGAAAACCTACAATCTCATGGAAACTGAACAATACCCACCTGAATCACCAATGGGTTAAGGAAGAAATAAAGAAAGAAATTAAAGACTTCCTAGAGATCAACGAAAATGAAGACACCACATATCCAAACCTATGGGACACTATGAAAGCAGTACTAAGAGGGAAATTCATAGCACTAAACGCCCACATAAATAAGCTGGAGAAATCTCACACTAGTGACTTAACAGCACACCTGAAAGTTCTAGAACAGGAAGAAGCAAAGTCTCCCAGGAAAAATAGATGCCAGGAAATTATCAAAGTGAGAGCTGAAATCAATAAAATAGAAACAAAGAGAACAATACAAAAAATTAATGAAACAAAGAGTTGGTTCTTTGAGAAAGTCAACAAGATAGACAAGCCCTTATCCAAACTAACCAAAAGACAGAGAGAGAGCATCCAAATCAACAAAATCAGAAATGAAAAGGGGGACATAACAACAGACATTGAGGAAATCCAGAGAATCATCAGGTCATACTTCAAAAACCTCTATTCCACAAAACTGGAAAACCTAAAAGAAATGGATAATTTTCTGGATAGGTACCACATACCTAAATTAAATCAAGACCAGATAAACTATTTAAATAGTCCAATAACCCCTAACGAAATAGAAACAGTCATTAAAAGTCTCCCAACCAAAAAAAGCCCAGGACCAGATGGTTTCAGTGCAGAATTCTACCAGATCTTCAAAGAAGAGTTAATACCAATACTCTCTAAATTGTTCCATACAATAGAAACAGAAGGAACATTACCAAACTCCTTCTATGAGGCTACAATTACCCTGATTCCCAAACCAAACAAGGATACAACAAAGAAAGAGAACTACAGACCGATCTCCCTCATGAACATTGATGCAAAAATACTCAATAAAATACTGGCAAACAGACTCCAAGACCACATCAAAACAATTATCCACCATGATCAAGTAGGATTCATTCCAGGGATGCAAGGATGGTTCAACATACGAAAGTCTGTCAATGTGATACACCATATAAACAAACTCAAAGAAAAAAACCACATGATCATCTCACTAGATGCTGAAAAGGCATTTGACAAAATCCAACACCCCTTCATGATAAAGGCCTTGGAGCGATCAGGAATACAGGGAACATACCTAAACATAATAAAGGCAATTTACAGCAAGCCAACAGCCAACATCAAATTAAATGGAGAGAAACTCAAAGCAATTCCACTAAAATCAGGAACGAGGCAAGGCTGTCCACTCTCCCCATACTTATTCAATATAGTACTTGAAGTTCTAGCCAGAGCAATAAGACAACATAAGGAGATTAAGGGGATACAAATTGGAAAGGAAGAAGTCAAGCTTTCCCTATTTGCAGATGACATGATAGTATACTTGAGCAACCCCAAAGATTCCACCAAGGAACTGATACAGCTTATAAACACCTTCAGCAACATAGCAGGATACAAGATCAACTCCAAAAAATCAGTAGCCCTCCTATATACAATTGACAAAAAAGCGGAGAAGGAAATCAGAGATACATCACCCTTTACTATAGCCACAAATGACATAAAATACCTTGGGGTAATACTAACCAAGCAAGTGAAGGACCTATATGACAAGAACTTTAAGTCCCTGAAAAAAGAAATTGAAGAAGATGTCAGAAAATGGAAAGATCTCCCATGCTCATGGATAGGCAGAACTAACATAGTAAAAATGGCAATCTTACCAAAAGCAATCTACAGATTCAATGCAATCCCCATCAAAATACCAACACAATTCTTCACAGACCTGGAAAGAATAATACTCAACTTCATATGGAAAAACAAAAAACCCAGGATAGCCAAAAGAACCCTGTACAATAAAACAACCTCTGGAGGCATCACGATCCCTGACTTCAAGCTGTACTATAGAGCTACAGTAATAAAAACAGCTTGGTACTGGCATAAAAACCGACATGTGGACCACTGGAATCGAATTGAAGACCCTGATATTAATCCGCACACCTATGAACAAATAATTTTTGACAAAGAAGCCAAAAGTGCACAATGGAAAAAAGAAAGCATCTTCAACAAATGGTGCTGGCAAAACTGGATATCAACATGTAGAAGGCTGCAAATAGATCCATATCTATCACCGTGCACAAAACTTAAGTCCAAGTGGATCAAGGACCTCAACATAAATCCAGCTACTCTGAACCTGCTAGAAGAGAAAGTAGGAAGTAGTCTTGAACACATTGGCATAGGAGACCACTTTCTAAATAGAACACCAGTAGCACAGACACTGAGAGAAACAATCAATCAATGGGACCTCTTGAAACTGAGAAGCTTTTGTAGGGCAAAGGATACGGTCAACAAAGCAAAGCGACAGCCTACAGAATGGGAAAAGATCTTCACCAATCCCACATCTGACAGAGGACTGATATCCAGAATATATAAGGAACTCAAGAAATTAGACATCAAAATGCCCAACAGTCCAATTAAGAAATGGGCTATAGAACTAAACAGAGAATTCTCAACAGAGGAAACTCAAATGGCTGAAAGACATATAAGGAATTGCTCAACATCCCTAATCATCAGGGAAATGCAAATCAAAACAACTCTGAGATACCACCTTACGCCTGTCAGAATGGCTAAGATCAAAAACACTGAAGACACCTTATGCTGGAGAGGATGTGGAGCTAGGGGAACTCTCCTCCACTGCTGGTGGGAATGCAAGCTTGTACAACCACTTTGGAAATCAATATGGCGATTTCTTAGAAAATTGGGAATCCATCTCCCCCAAGATCCAGCTATACCACTCTTGGGCATATACCCAAGGAATGCTCAACCACACCACAAGAGCACTTGTTCAGCTATGTTCATATCAGCGTTGTTTGTAATAGCCAGAACATGGAAACAACCTAGATGCCCTTCAACTGAAGAATGGATAAACAAAATGTGGTACATATACACAATGGAATACTACTCAGCAGAGAAAAACAATGACATCATGAGGTTTGCAGACAAATGGATGGATCTAGAAAAAATCATCCTGAGTGAGGTATCCCAGACTCAGAAAGACAAACATGGTATGTACTCACTCATAACAGGATACTAGATGTGGAACAAGGATGACTGGACTGCTACTCACATCACCAGGCAGGCTACCTGGAAAACAGGACCCCAAGAAAGACACAGGGATCGCCCAACGACAGAGAAATGGAATGAGATCTACATGAACAGCCTGGACAGGAGTGGGGGTAGTGAAGGGCGAGGGTCGAGGGAAAGAGAGCTTGGGTGAGTGGGAGATCCCAGCTGGATCAAAAACAGAGAGGGAGAACAAGGAATAGGAGACCATGGTAAATGAAGACCACATGAGAATAGGAAGAAACAAAGTGCTAGAGAGGCCCACAGAAATCCACAAAGATACCCCCACAACAGACTGCTGGCAATGGTCGAGCGACAATCCGAACTGACCTACTCTGGTGATGGGATGGCCAAACACCCTAATTGTCGTGCTAGAAACCTCATCCAACTACTGACGGACCTGGAGGCAGAGATCCATGACTAGGCCCCAGGTGGATCTCTGGGAGTCCAATTAGCGAGAATGAGGAGGGTTTATATGAGAGAGAATTGTTGAGACCAAGGTCGGATAAAGCACAGAGACAAATAGCCAAACAAACGGAAACACATGAAATATGAACCAATGGCTGAGGGGTCACCAACTGGATCAGGCCCTCTGAGTGGGTGAGACAGTTGATTGGCCTGATCTGTTTGGGAGGCATCCAGGCAGTGGGACCGGGTCCTGTGCTCATTGCATGAGTTGGCTGTTTGAAACCTGGGGCCTATGCAGGGTCCCTTGGCTCAGCATGGGAGGAGGGGACTGGACCTACATGGACTGAGTCCACCAGGTTGATCTCAGTCTGTGGGGGAGGCTTTGCCCTGGAGGAGATTGGAATGGGGGGCGGGCTGGGGGGAAGGTGAGGGGGGCGGGAGGGGGGAGAACAAGGGAATCTGTGGCTGATATGTAGAACTGAATTGTATTGGAAATAAAAATTAAAAAAAAAAAAAGACAACTGCTTCACTAAATAGAAATATCTATCTTTTAATGTAAAACTCAAAATGTTTAATTTTCATTACAAAAAAAAAAAAAAAAAAAAAAAAAAAGAAACACTCTCTGCTTTTTAGAAAAGAGCACTCTTCTACTCTACTGTGTTTCCTATGGGTTCCAAACAGTGAGCTTGCTCAGAACAAAAGAACTGTGCTCCTACACACATGGACCATATCTAGTTCAACTCTGCTTAGGAAACTGACAAGAACAGTAGCTCCTATTCAGTCCAATACACTGTACATGCTGGGAACAGACGCGAGCGCTATTTGCACTGTGTATGGCATTTAGAGCACAATAGTGACTCTTCTTACCAGAAAACAACTCTTGCTCATAGGACCAAAAACTTCATGTGACTCAAATCCATTTAGGTCTGGGAAACAAACGCGAGCTCGAATTACAAAAAACACACTCTGCTTTATAGAAAAGAGCACTCTTCTACTCTACTGTGTTTCCTATAGGTCGAGAACAGTGAGCTTGCTCAGAACATAATTACTGTGCTTCCTAAACACACGGGCCATATCTAGTTCAACTCTGCTTAGGAAACTGACAAGAACAGTAGCTCCTCTTCAGTCCGATACACTGTACTTGCTGGGAACAGACGCGAGTGCTATTTGCACTGTGTATGGCAAAGGGAGCACAATAGTGACTTTCCTTACCAGAAAACAACTCTAGGTCGTAGGACCAGAAACTGCATGTGATTCAACTCCATTTAGGACTGGGAAACAAACGATAGCTTGCCTTACAAAAAACACACTCTGCTTTTGAGAAAAGAGCACTCTTCTACTCTAATGTGTTTCCTTTTGGGTCCGAACGGTGAGCTTGCTCAGAACAAAAGAACTGTGCTTCCTACACACACGGCCATATCTAGTTCATTTCTGCTTAGGAACCTGACAAGAACAGTAGATCCTCTTCAGTCCAATACACTGCAGTTGCTGTGAACAGATGCCAGTGATATTTGTCCTGTGTATGGCAATGGCAGCGCAATAGTGAATCTTCTTACCAGAAAACTACTCTTGCTCATAGGACCAGAAACTGCAGGGGATTCAACTCCATTTAGGACTGCGGAACAAACGATAGCTCGCCTTACAAGAAACACTCTGCTTTAGAGAAAAGAGCACTCTTCCACTCTACTGTGTTTCCTATGGGGTCCAAACAGTGAGCTTGCTCAGAACAAAAGAACTGTGCTTCCTACACACACGGACCATATGTAGTTCAACTCTGCTTAGGAAACTGACAAGAACAGTAGCTCCTCTTCAGTCCGATACACTGTACTTGCTGGGAACAGACGCGAGTGCTATTTGCACTGTGTATGGCAATGGGAGCACAATAATGACTTTCCTTACCAGAAAACAACTCTTGCTCGTAGGACCAGAAACTGCATGTGATTCAACTCCATTTAGGACTGGGAAAAAAACGATAGCTTGCCTTACAAAAAACACACTCTGCTTTTGAGAAAAGAGCACTCTTCTACTCTACCGTGTTTCCTTTTGGGTACGAACAGTGAGCTTGCTCAGAACAAAAGAACTGTGCTTCCTACACACACGGCCATATCTAGTTCAATTCTGCTTAGGAACCTGACAAGAACAGTAGATCCTCTTCAGTCCAATACACTGTAGTTGCTGCGAACAGATGCCAGTGCTATTTGTCCTGTGTATGGCAATGGCAGCACAATAGTGTATCTTCTTAGCAGAAAACAACTCTTGCTCTTAGGACCAAAAACTGCATGTGACTCAAATCCATTTAGGACTGGGAAACAAACGCGAGCTCGTCGTACAAGAAACACACTCTGCTTTATAGAAAAGAGCACTCTTCTTCTCTACTGTGTTTCCTATAGGGCCAGAACAGTGAGCTTGCTCAAAATATAATAACTGTGCTTCCTAGACACACGGGCCATATCTAGTTCAACTCTGCTTAGGAACCTGACAGGAACAGTAGTTCCTCTTCAGTCTGATACACTGTACTTACTGGGAACAGACGCGAGTGCTATTTGCACTGTGTATGTTAATGGGAGCGCAATAGTGACTTTCCTTACCAGAAAACAACTCTTGCTCGTAGGACCAGAAACTGCATGTGATTCAACTCCATTTAGGACTGGGAAACAAACGATAGCTTGCCTTACAAGAAACACACTCTGCTTTATAGAATAGAGCACTCTTCTACTCTACTGTGTTTCCTATAGGGCCAGAACAGTGAGCTTGCTCAGAACATAATAACTGTGCTTCCTAAACACACGGGCCATATCTAGTTCAACTCTGCTTAGGAAACTGACAAGAACAGTAGCTCCTCTTCAGTCCGATACACTGTACTTGCTGGGAACAGACGCGTGTGCTATTTGCACTGTGCATGGCAATGACAGCGCAATAGTCACTCTCCTTACCAGAAAACAACTCTTGCTCATAGGAACACAAACTGCATGTGATTCAACGCCATTTAGGACTGGGAAACAAATGCTAGCTTGCCTTACAAGAAACACACTCTGCTTTTGAGAAAAGAGCACTCTTCTTCTCTACTGTGTTTCCTATGGGTTCCAAACAGTGAGCTTGCTCAGAAAAAGAACTGTGCTTCCTACACACATGGACCATATCTAGTTCAACTCTGCTTAGGAAACTGACAAGAACAGTAGATCCTCTTCAGTCCAATACACTGTAGTTGCTGGGAACAGATGCGAGTGCTATTTGCACTGTGTATGGCATTTAGAGCACAATAGTGACTCTACTTACCAGAAAACAACTCTTGCTCATAGGACCAAAAACTGCATGTGACTCAAATCCACTTAGGACTGGGAAACAAACGCGAGCTCGCCTTACAAAAAACACACTCTGCTTTATAGAAAAGAGCACTCTTCTACTCTACTGTGTTTCCTATAGGTCCAGAACAGTGAGCTTGCTCAGAACATAATAACTGTGCTTCCTAAACACACGGGCCATATCTAGTTCAACTCTGCTTAGGAAACTGACAAGAACAGTAGCTCCTCTTCAGTCCGATACACTGTACTTGCTGAAAACAGACGCGAGTGCTATTTGCACTGTGTATGGCAATGACAGCGCAATAGTGACTCTCCTTACCAGAAAAAAACTCTTGCTCGTAGGACCAGAAACTGCATGTGATTCAACGCCATTTAGGACTGGGAAACAAATGCTAGCTTGCCTTACAAGAAACACTCTCTGCTTTTTAGAAAAGAGCACTCTTCTACTCTACTGTGTTTCCTATGGGTTCCAAACAGTGAGCTTGCTCAGAACAAAAGAACTGTGCTTCCTACACACATGGACCATATCTAGTTCAACTCTGCTTAGGAAACTGACAAGAACAGTAGCTACTCTTCAGTCCAATACACTTTACTTGCAGGGAACAGACGCGAGTGCTATTTGCACTGTGTATGGCATTTGGAGCACAATAGTGACTCTTCTTACCAGAAAACAACTCTTGCTCATAGGACCAAAAACTGCATGTGAATCAAATCCATTTAGGGCTGGGAAACAAACGTGAGCTCGCCTTACAATAAACACACTCTGCTTTATAGAAAAGAGCACTCTTCTACTCTACTGTGTTTCCTATAGAGCCAGAACAGTGAGCTTGCTCAGAACATAATAACTGTGCTTCCTAAACACACGGGCCATATCTAGTTCAACTCTGCTTAGGAAACAGACAAGAACAGTAGCTCCTCTTCAGTCCGATACACTGTACTTGCTGGGAACAGACGCGAGTGCTATTTGCACTGTGTATGGCAAAGGGAGCGCAATAGTGACTTTCCTTACCAGAAAACAACTCTTGCTCGTAGGACCAGAAACTTCATGTGATTCAACTCCATTTAGGACTGGGAAACAAACGATAGCTTGCCTTACAAAAAACACACTCTGCTTTTGAGAAAAGAGCACTCTTCTACTCTCCTGTGTTTCATTTGGGTCCGAACAGTGAGCTTGCTCAGAACAAAAGAACTGTGTTTCCTACACACACGGCCATATCTAGTTCAATTCTGCTTAGGAACCTGACAAGAACAGGAGATACTCTTCAGTCCAATACACTGTAGTTGCTGCGAACAGATGCCAGTGCTATTTGTCCTATGTATGGCAATGGCAGCGCAATTGTGAATCTTCTTACCAGAAAACAACTCTTGCTCATAGGACCAAAAACTGCATGTGACTCAAATCCATTTAGGACTGGGAAACAAACGCGAGCTCGCCTTACAAGGAACACACTCTGCTTTATAGAAAAGAGCACTCTTCTACTCTACTGTGTTTCCTATAGGGCCAGAACAGTGAGGTTGCTCAGAACATAATAACTGTGCTTCCTAAACACACGGGCCATATCTAGTTCAACTCTGCTTAGGAAACTGACAAGAACAGTGGCTCCTCTTCAGTCCGATACACTGTACTTGCTGGGAACAGACGCGAGTGCTATTTGCACTGTGTATGGCAAAGGGAGCACAATAGTGATTTTCCTTACCAGAAAACAACTCTTGCTCTTAGGACCAGAAACTGCATGTGATTCAACTCCATTTAGGACTGGGAAACAAACGATAGCTTGCCTTACAAAAAACACTCTCTGCTTTTGAGAAAAGAGCACTCTTCTACTCTACTGTGTTTCTTTTTGGGTCCGAACAGTGAGCTTGCTCAGAACAAAAGAACTGTGCTTATTACACACAAGGCCATATCTAGTTCAATTCTCCTTAGGAACCTGACAAGAACAGTAGATCCTCTTCAGTCCAATACACTGTAGTTGCTGCGAACAGATGCTAGTGATATTTGTCCTGTGTATGGCAATGGCAGCGCAATAGTGAATCTTCTTACCAGAAAACAACTCTTGCTCATAGGACCAAAAACTGCATGTGACTCAAATCCATTTAGGACTGGGAAACAAACGCTAGCTCGCCTTACAAGAAACACACTCTGCTTTAGAGAAAAGAGCACTCTTCTACTCTACTGTATTTCCTATGGGGTCCAAACAGTGAGCTTGCTCAGAACAAAAGAACTGTGCTTCTTACAAACACGGACCATATGTAGTTCAACTCTGCTTAGGAAACTGACAAGAACAGTAGCTCCTCTTCAGTCCGATACACTGTACTTGCTGGGAACAGACGCGAGTGCTATTTGCACTGTGTATGGGAATGACAGCGCAATAGTGACTCTCCTTACCAGAAAACAACTCTTGCTCGTAGGAACACAAACTGCATGTGATTCAACGCCGTTTAGGACTGGGAAACAAATGCTAGCTTGCCTTACAAGAAACACTCTCTGCTTTTCAGAAAAGAGCACTCTTCTACTCTACTGTGTTTCCTATGGGTTCCAAACAGTGAGCTTGCTCAGAACAAAAGAACTGTGCTTCCTACACACATGGACCATATCTAGTTCAACTCTGCTTAGGAAACTGACAAGAACAGTAGATCCTCTTCAGTCCAATACACTGTAGTTGCTGGGAACAGATGCGAGTGCTATTTGCACTGTGTATGGCATTTAGAGCACAATAGTGACTCTACTTACCAGAAAACAACTCTTGCTCATAGGACCAAAAACTGCATGTGACTCAAATCCACTTAGGACTGGGAAACAAACGCGAGCTCGCCTTACAAAAAACACACTCTGCTTTATAGAAAAGAGCACTCTTCTACTCTACTGTGTTTCCTATAGGTCCAGAACAGTGAGCTTGCTCAGAACATAATAACTGTGCTTCCTAAACACACGGGCCATATCTAGTTCAACTCTGCTTAGGAAACTGACAAGAACAGTAGCTCCTCTTCAGTCCGATACACTGTACTTGCTGAAAACAGACGCGAGTGCTATTTGCACTGTGTATGGCAATGACAGCGCAATAGTGACTCTCCTTACCAGAAAAAAACTCTTGCTCGTAGGACCAGAAACTGCATGTGATTCAACGCCATTTAGGACTGGGAAACAAATGCTAGCTTGCCTTACAAGAAACACTCTCTGCTTTTTAGAAAAGAGCACTCTTCTACTCTACTGTGTTTCCTATGGGTTCCAAACAGTGAGCTTGCTCAGAACAAAAGAACTGTGCTTCCTACACACATGGACCATATCTAGTTCAACTCTGCTTAGGAAACTGACAAGAACAGTAGCTACTCTTCAGTCCAATACACTTTACTTGCAGGGAACAGACGCGAGTGCTATTTGCACTGTGTATGGCATTTGGAGCACAATAGTGACTCTTCTTACCAGAAAACAACTCTTGCTCATAGGACCAAAAACTGCATGTGAATCAAATCCATTTAGGGCTGGGAAACAAACGTGAGCTCGCCTTACAATAAACACACTCTGCTTTATAGAAAAGAGCACTCTTCTACTCTACTGTGTTTCCTATAGAGCCAGAACAGTGAGCTTGCTCAGAACATAATAACTGTGCTTCCTAAACACACGGGCCATATCTAGTTCAACTCTGCTTAGGAAACAGACAAGAACAGTAGCTCCTCTTCAGTCCGATACACTGTACTTGCTGGGAACAGACGCGAGTGCTATTTGCACTGTGTATGGCAAAGGGAGCGCAATAGTGACTTTCCTTACCAGAAAACAACTCTTGCTCGTAGGACCAGAAACTTCATGTGATTCAACTCCATTTAGGACTGGGAAACAAACGATAGCTTGCCTTACAAAAAACACACTCTGCTTTTGAGAAAAGAGCACTCTTCTACTCTCCTGTGTTTCATTTGGGTCCGAACAGTGAGCTTGCTCAGAACAAAAGAACTGTGTTTCCTACACACACGGCCATATCTAGTTCAATTCTGCTTAGGAACCTGACAAGAACAGGAGATACTCTTCAGTCCAATACACTGTAGTTGCTGCGAACAGATGCCAGTGCTATTTGTCCTATGTATGGCAATGGCAGCGCAATTGTGAATCTTCTTACCAGAAAACAACTCTTGCTCATAGGACCAAAAACTGCATGTGACTCAAATCCATTTAGGACTGGGAAACAAACGCGAGCTCGCCTTACAAGGAACACACTCTGCTTTATAGAAAAGAGCACTCTTCTACTCTACTGTGTTTCCTATAGGGCCAGAACAGTGAGGTTGCTCAGAACATAATAACTGTGCTTCCTAAACACACGGGCCATATCTAGTTCAACTCTGCTTAGGAAACTGACAAGAACAGTGGCTCCTCTTCAGTCCGATACACTGTACTTGCTGGGAACAGACGCGAGTGCTATTTGCACTGTGTATGGCAAAGGGAGCACAATAGTGATTTTCCTTACCAGAAAACAACTCTTGCTCTTAGGACCAGAAACTGCATGTGATTCAACTCCATTTAGGACTGGGAAACAAACGATAGCTTGCCTTACAAAAAACACTCTCTGCTTTTGAGAAAAGAGCACTCTTCTACTCTACTGTGTTTCTTTTTGGGTCCGAACAGTGAGCTTGCTCAGAACAAAAGAACTGTGCTTATTACACACAAGGCCATATCTAGTTCAATTCTCCTTAGGAACCTGACAAGAACAGTAGATCCTCTTCAGTCCAATACACTGTAGTTGCTGCGAACAGATGCTAGTGATATTTGTCCTGTGTATGGCAATGGCAGCGCAATAGTGAATCTTCTTACCAGAAAACAACTCTTGCTCATAGGACCAAAAACTGCATGTGACTCAAATCCATTTAGGACTGGGAAACAAACGCTAGCTCGCCTTACAAGAAACACACTCTGCTTTAGAGAAAAGAGCACTCTTCTACTCTACTGTATTTCCTATGGGGTCCAAACAGTGAGCTTGCTCAGAACAAAAGAACTGTGCTTCTTACAAACACGGACCATATGTAGTTCAACTCTGCTTAGGAAACTGACAAGAACAGTAGCTCCTCTTCAGTCCGATACACTGTACTTGCTGGGAACAGACGCGAGTGCTATTTGCACTGTGTATGGGAATGACAGCGCAATAGTGACTCTCCTTACCAGAAAACAACTCTTGCTCGTAGGAACACAAACTGCATGTGATTCAACGCCGTTTAGGACTGGGAAACAAATGCTAGCTTGCCTTACAAGAAACACTCTCTGCTTTTCAGAAAAGAGCACTCTTCTACTCTACTGTGTTTCCTATGGGTTCCAAACAGTGAGCTTGCTCAGAACAAAAGAACTGTGCTTCCTACACACATGGACCATATCTAGTTCAACTCTGCTTAGGAAACTGACAAGAACAGTAGCTCCTATTCAGTCCAATACACTGTACATGCTGGGAACAGACTCGAGTGCTATTAGCACTATGTATGGTATTTGGAGCACAATAGTGTCTCTTCTTACCAGAAAACAACTCTTGCTCATAGGACCAAAAACTGCATGTGACTCAAATCCATTTAGGACTGGGAAACAAACGCTAGCTCGCCTTACAAGAAACACACTCTGCTTTATAGAAAAGAGCACTCTTCTACTCTACTGTGTTTCCTATAGGTCCAGAACAGTGAGCTTGCTCAGAACATAATAACTGTGCTTCCTAAACACACGGGCCATATCTAGTTCAACTCTGCTTAGGAAACTGACAAGAACAGTAGCTCCTCTTCAGTCTGATACACTGTACTTGCTGGGAACAGACGCGAGTGCTATTTGCACTGTGTATGGCAAAGGGAGCACAATAGTGACTTTCCTTACCAGAAAACAACTCTTGCTCGTAGGAACAGAAACTGCATGTGATTCATCTCCATTTAGGACTGGGAAACAAACGCTAGCTCTACTTCCAAGAAAAACACTCTGCTTTTGAGAAAAGAGCACTCTTCTACTCTACTGTGTTTCCAATGTGTTCCGAAAAGTGAGCTTGCTCAGAACAAAAAAACTGTGCTTCCTACACACACGGCCATATCTCATTCAAGTCTGCTTAGGAACCTGACAAGAACAGTAGATCTTCTTCAGTCCAATACACTGTACTTGCTGGGAACAGACGCCAGTGCTATATGTCCTGTGTAGTTCAATGGCAGCGCAATAGTGACTCTTCTTACCAGAAAACAACTCTTGCTCGTAGGACCAGAAACTGCATGTGATTCAACTCCATTTAGGACTGGGAAACAAACTCTAGCTCGCTTTACAAGAAACACACTCTGCTTTTGAGAAAAGAGCACTCTTCTACTCTACTGTGTTTCCTATAAGGCCAGAACAGTGAGCTTGCTCAGAAAAAAGGAACTGTACTTCCTAAACACACAGGCCATATCTAGTTCAACTCTGCTTAGGAAACTGAGAAGAACAGTAGCTCCTCTTCAGTCCAATACACTGTACTTGCTGGGAACAGACGAGAGTGCTCTTTGCTCTGTGTGGCAAATGGATGGCAACAGTGACACTTCTTACCAGAAAACAACTCTTGCTAGTAGGACCAGAAACTGCAGGTGATTCAAATCCATTTCTGACTGGGAAACAAACATTAGCTCGCCTTACAAGAAACACACTGTGCTTTTGAGAAAAGAGCACTCTTCTACTCTTGTGTTTCCTATAGGGCCAGAACAGTGATCTTGCTGAGAACAAAAGAACTGTGCTTCCTACACACGGGCCATATCTACTTCAACTCTGCTCAGGATACTGACAAGAACAGAAGCTTCTCTTCAGGCCAATACACTGTACTTGCTGGGAACAGAAGGGTGTGCAATTTGCACTGTGTGGCAAATGGATCACAAAAGTGACTCTTCTTACCAGAAAACAACTCTTGCTCTTAGGACCAGAAACTGCATGTGATTCAACTCCATTTCTGACTGGGAAACAAACACTAGCTCGCCTTACAAGAAACACACTCTGCTTTTCAGAAAAGAGCACTCTTCTACTCTACTGTGTTTTTCATAGGGCCAGAACAGTGAGCTTGCTCAGAACAAAAGAACTGTGCTTCCTACACACACGGGCCATATCTATTTCAACTCTCCTTAGAAAACTGACAAGAACAGTAGCTTCTCTTCAGTCCAATACACTGTATTTGCTGGGAACAGACGCGAGTGCTTTTTGCTCTGTGTGGCAAATGGATTGCAATAGTGCCTCTTCTTACCAGAAAACAACTCTTGCAAGTAGGACCAGAAACTACATGTGATTCCACTTGATTTCTGACTGGGAAACAAACACTAGCTCGCCTTACAAGAAACACACTCTGCTTTTGATAAAAGAGCACTCTTCTACTCTACTGTGTTTTCTATAGGGCCAGAACAGTGAGCTTGCTCAGAACGAAAGAACTGTGCTTCCTACACACACGGACCATATGTACTTCAACTCAGCTTAGGAAACTGACAAGAACAGTAGCTTCTCTTCAGTCCAATACACTGTACTTGCTGGGAACAGACGGGAGTGCAATTTGCACTGTGTGGCAAATGGATGACAATAGTGACTCTTCTTACCAGAAAACAACTCTTGCTCTTAGGACCAGAAACTGCATGTGATTCAACTCCATTTCTGACTGGGAAACAAACACAAGCTCGCCTTTCAAGAAACACACTCTGCTTTTGAGAAAAGATCTCTCTTCTACTCTACTGTGTTTTCTATAGGGACAGACCAGTGAGCTTGCTCAGAACAAAAGAACTGTGCTTGATACACATGGCCATATCTACTTCTACTCTGCTTAGGAAACTGACAAGAACAGTAGCTTCTCTTCAGTCCAATACACTGTACTTGCTGTGAACAGCACCGAGTGCTATTTGCACTGTGTAGCAAATGGATCACAATGGTGACTCTTCATACTAGAAAACAGCTCTTGCTTGTAGGACCAGAAACTGCATTGAATTCAACTCCATTTCTGACTGGGAAACAAACACTAGGTCGCCTTACAAGAAACACACTCTGCTTTTGAGAAAAGAGCACTCTTCTACTCTACTGTGTTTCCTACAGGGCTAGAACAGTGAGCTTGCACAGAACTAAAGAACTGTGCTTCTTACACATACGGCCATATCTACTTCAACTCTGCTTAGGAAACTGACAAGAACAGTAGCTTCTCTTCAGTCCAATACACTGTACTTGCTTGGAACAGACGCGAGTGCTGTTTGCATTGTGCTGCAAATGGATCACAATAGTGACTCTTCTTACCAGAAAACAACTCTTGCTCTTAGGACCAGAAACTGCATGTGATTCATCTCCATTTCTGACAGGGAAAGAAACACTAGCTCGCCTTTCAAGAAACACACTCTGCTTTTGAGAAAAGATCTCTCTTCTACTCTACTGTGTTTTATATAGGGCCAGAACAGTGAGCTTGCTCAGAACAAAAGAAATGTGCTTCCTACACACACGGGCCATATCTACTTCAACTCTGCTTAGGAAACTGACAAGAACAGTAGCTTCTCTTCAGTCCAATACACTGTATTTGCTGGGAAAAGACGCGAGTGCTATTTGCACTGTGTATGGCAATGGGATCGCATTAGTGACTCTTCTTACCAGAAATCCACTCTTGCTCTTAGGACCAGAAACTGCATGTGATTCCTCGCAATTTCTGACTGGGAAACAAACACTAGCTTGCTTACAAGAAACACACTCTGCTTTTGAGAAAAGAGCACTCTTCTACTCTACTGTGTTTCCTATAGGGCCAGAACAGTGAGCTTGCTCAGAACAAAAGAACTGTGCTTCCTACACACACGGGCCATATCTACTTCAACTCTGCTTAAAATCCTGACAAGAACAGTAGCTTCTCTTCAGTCCAATGCACTGTAATTGCTGGGAACAGACGAGAGTGCTATTTGCTCTGTGTGGCAAATGGATCGCAACAGTGACACTTCTTACCATAAAACAACTCTTGCTAGTAGGACCAGAAACTGCAGGTGATTCAAATCCATTTCTGACTGGGAAACAAAGGTTAGCTTGCCTTACAAGAAACACACTCTGCTTTTGAGAAAAGAGCACTCTTCTACCCTACTGTGTTTCCTATAGGGCCAGAACAGTGATCTTGCTCAGAACAAAAGAACTGTGCTTCCTACACACACGGGCCATATCTACTTCAACTCTGCTAAGGAAACTGACAAGAACAGAAGCTTCTCTTCAGGCCAATACACTGTACTTGTTGGTAACAGAAGGGAGTGCAATTTGCACTGTGTGGCAAATGGATCACAAAAGTGACTCTTCTTAGCAGAAAACAACTCTTGCTCTTAGTACCAAAAACTGCATGTGATTCAACTCCATTTCTGACTGGGAAACAAACATTAGCTCGCCTTACAAGAAACACACTTTGCTTTTGAGAAAAGAGAACTCTTCTATCTACTGTGTTTCCTATAGGGCCAGAACAGTGAGCTTGCTCAGAACAAATGAACTGTGCTTCCTAGACACACGGTCCATATCTAGTTCAATACTGCTTAGGAAACTGAGAAGAACAGTAGCTCCTCTTCAGTCTAATACACTGTACTTGCTGGGAACAGATGCCAGTGCTATTTGCACAGTGTATGGCAATGGGAGCGCAATAGTGACTTTCCTTACCAGAAAACAACTCTTGCTCGTAGGACCAGAAACTGCATGGGATTCAACTCCATTTAGGACTGGGAAACAAACGCTAGCTTGCCTTACAAGAAACACACTCTGCTTTAGAGAAAAGAGCACTCTTCTACTCTACTGTGTTTCCTATGGGGTCCAAACAGTGAGCTTGCTCAGAACAAAAGAACTGTGCTTCCTACACACACGGCCATATCTCGTTCAATTCTCCTTAGGAACCTGACAAGAACAGTAGATCCTCTTCAGTCCGATACACTGTACTTGCTGGGAACAGACGCGAGTGCTATTTGCACTGTGTATGGCAAAGGGAGCGCAATAGTGACTTTCCTTACAAGAAAGCAACTCTTGCTCATAGGACAAAAAACTGCATGTGATTCAACTCCATTTAGGACTGGGAAACAAACGATAGCTTGCCTTACAAAAAACACACTCTGCTTTTGAGAAAAGAGCACTCTTCCACTCTACTGTGTTTCCTTTTGGGTCCGAACAGTGAGCTTGCTCAGAACAAAAGAACTGTGCTTCCTACACACACGGCCATATCTAGTTCAATTCTGCTTAGGAACATGACAAGAACAGTAGATCCTCTTCAGTCCAATACACTGTAGTTGCTGCGAAGAGATGCCAGTGCTATTTGTCCTGTGTATGGCAATGGTAGCACAATAGTGAATCTTCTTACCAGAAAACAACTCTTGCTCGTAGTACCAGAAACTGCATGGGATTCAACTCCATTTAGGACTGCGGAACAAACGCTAGCTCGCCTTACAAGAAACACACTCTGCTTTAGAGAAAACAGCACTCTTCTACTCCACTGTGTTTCCTATGGGTTCCAAACAATGAGCTTGCTCAGAACAAAAGAACTGTGCTTCCTACACACACGGACCATATGTAGTTCAACTCTGCTTAGGAAACTGACAAGAACAGTAGCTCCTCTTCAGTCCGATACACTGTACTTGCTGGGAACAGACGCGAGTGCTATTTGCACTGTGTATGGGAATGACAGCGCAATAGTGACTCTCCTTACCAGAAAACAAATCTTGCTCGTAGGAACACAAACTGCATGTGATTCAATGCCATTTAGGACTGGGAAACAAATGCTAGCTTGCCTTATAAGAAACACTCTCTGCTTTTTAGAAAAGAGCACTCTTCTAGTCTACTGTGTTTCCTATGGGTTCCAAACAGTGAGCTTGCTCAGAACAAAAGAACTGTGCTTCCTACACACATGGACCATATCTAGTTCAACTCTGCTTAGGAAACTGACAAGAACAGTAGCTCCTATTCAGTCCAATACACTGTACATGCTGGGAACAGACGCGAGGGCTATTTGCACTGTGTATGGCATTTAGAGCACAATAGTGACTCTTCTTACCAGAAAACAACTCTTGCTCATAGGACCAAAAACTGCATGTGACTCAAATCCATTTAGGACTGGGAAACAAACGCGAGCTCGCCTTACAAAAAACACACTCTGCTTTATAGAAAAGAGCACTCTTCTACTCTACTGTGTTTCCTATAGGTCGAGAACAGTGAGCTTGCTCAGAACATAATAACTGTGCTTCCTAAACACACGGGCCATATCTAGTTCAACTCTGCTTAGGAAACTGACAAGAACAGTAGCTCCTCTTCAGTCCGATACACTGTACTTGCTGGGAACAGACGCGAGTGCTATTTGCACTGTGTATGGCAAAGGGAGCACAATAGTGACTTTCCTTACCAGAAAACAACTCTTGCTCGTAGGACCAGAAACTGCATGTGATTTAACTCCTTTAAGGACTGGGAAACAAACGATAGCTTGCCTTACAAAAAACACACTCTGCTTTTGAGAAAAGAGCACTCTCCTACTCTAATGTGTTTCCTTTTGGGTCCGAACGGTGAGCTTGCTCAGAACAAAAGAACTGTGCTTCCAACACACACGGCCATATCTAGTTCATTTCTGCTTAAGAACCTGACAAGAACAGTAGATCCTCTTCAGTCCAATACACTGCAGTTGCTGTGAACAGATGCCAGTGATATTTGTCCTGTGTATGGCAATGGCAGCGCAATAGTGAATCTTCTTACCAGAAAACTACTCTTGCTCATAGGACCAGGAACTGCATGGGATTCAACTCCATTTAGGACTGCGGAACAAACGATAGCTCGCCTTAAAAGAAACACTCTGCTTTAGAAAAAAGAGCACTCTTCTACTCTACTGTGTTTCCTATGGGGTCCAAACAGTGAGCTTGCTCAGAACAAAAGAACTGTGCTTCCTACACACACGGACCATATGTAGTTCAACTCTGCTTAGGAAACTGACAAGAACAGTAGCTCCTCTTCAGTCCGATACACTGTACTTGCTGGGAACAGACGCCAGTGCTATTTGCACTGTGTATGGCAATGAGAGCACAATAGTGACTCTCCTTACCAGAAAACAACTCTTGCTCGTAGGAATACAAACTGCATGTGATTCAACGCCATTTAGGACTGGGAAACAAATACTAGCTCGCCTTACAAGAAACACTCTCTGCTTTTTAGAAAAGAGCACTCTTCTACTCTACTGTGTTTCCTATGGGTTCCAAACAGTGAGCTTGCTCAGAACAAAAGAACTGTGCTTCCTACACACATGGACCATATCTAGTTCAACTCTGCTTAGGAAACTGACAAGAACAGTAGCTCCTCTTCAGTCCGATACACTGTACTTGCTGGGAACAGACGCGAGTGCTATTTGCACTGTGTATGGCAATGGGAGCGCAATAATGACTTTCCTTACCAGAAAACAACTCTTGCTCGTAGGACCAGAAACTGCATGTGATTCAAATCCATTTAGGACTGGGAAAAAAACGATAGCTTGCCTTACAAAAAACACACTCTGCTTTTGACAAAAGAGCACTCTTCTACTCTACCGTGTTTCCTTTTGGGTCCGAACAGTGAGCTTGCTCAGAACAAAAGAACTGTGCTTCCTACACACACGGCCATATATAGTTCAATTCTGCTTAGGAACCTGACAAGAACAGTAGATCCTCTTCAGTCCAATACACTGTAGTTGCTGCGAACAGATGCCAGTGCTATTTGTCCTGTGTATGGCAATGGCAGCACAATAGTGTATCTTCTTACCAGAAAACAACTCTTGCTCATAGGACCAAAAACTGCATGTGACTCAAATCCATTTAGGACTGGGAAACAAACGCGAGCTTGCCGTACAAGAAACACACTCTGCTTTATAGAAAAGAGCACTCTTCTTCTCTAATGTGTTTCCTATAGGGCCAGAACAGTGAGCTTGCTCAGAACATAATAACTGTGCTTCCTAGACACACGGGCCATATCTAGTTCAACTCTGCTTAGGAACCTGACAAGAACAGTAGCTCCTCTTCAGTCCGATACACTGTACTTGCTGGGAACAGACGCGAGTGCTATTTGCACTGTGTATGTTAATGGGAGCGCAATAGTGACTTTCCTTACCAGAAAACAACTCTTGCTCGTAGGACGAGAAACTGCATGTGATTCAACTCCATTTAGGACTAGGAAACAAACGCTAGCTCGCCTTACAAGAAACACACTCTGGTTTTGAGAAAAGAGCACTCTTCTACTCTACTGTGTTTCCTATGGGGTCTGAACAGTGAGCTTGCTCAGAACAAAAGAACTGTGCTTCCTACACACACGGCCATAACTAGTTCAATTCTGCTTAGGAACCTGACAAGAACAGTAGATCCTCTTCAGTCCAATACACTGTACTTGCTGGGAACAGACGCCTGTGCTATTTGTCCTGTGTATGGCAATGGGAGCGCAATAGTGACTTTCCTTACCAGAAAACAACTCTTGCTCGTAGGACCAGAAACTGTATGTGATTCAACTCCATTTAGGACTGGGAAACAAACGATAGCTTGCCTTACAAAAACACACTCTGCTTTTGAGAAAAGAGCACTCTTCTACTCTACTGTGTTTCCTATGGGGTCCGAACAGTGAGATTGCTCAGAAGAAAAGAACTGTGCTTTCTACACACACAGACATATCTAGTTCAATTCTGCTTAGGAACCTGACAAGAACAGTAGATCCTCTTCAGTCCAATACACTGTACTTGCTGGGAACAGACGCCAGTGCTATTTGTCCTGTTTATGGCAATGACAGCGCAATAGTGACTTTCCTTACCAGAAAACAACTCTTGCTCGTAGGAACACAAACTGCATGTGATTCAACGCCATTTAGGACTGGGAAAAAAATGCTAGCTCGCCTTACAAAAAACACTCTCTGCTTTTTAGAAAAGAGCACTCTTCTACTCTACTGTGTTTCCTATGCGGTCCAAACAGTGAGCTTGCTCAGAACAAAAGAACTGTGCTTCCTACACACATGGACCATATCTAGTTCAACTCTGCTTAGGAAACTGACAAGCACAGTAGCTCCTATTCAGTCCAATACACTGTACATGCTGGGAACAGACGCGAGTGCTATTTGCACTGTGTATGGCATTTGGAGCACAATAGTGAATCTTCTTACCAGAAAACAACTGTTGCTCATAGGACCAAAAACTGCATGTAACTCAAATCCATTTAGGACTGGGAAACAAACACGATCTCGCATTACAAGAAACAGACTCTGCTTTAGAGAAAAGAGCACTCTTCTACTCTACTGTTTTTCCTATAGGGCCAGAACAGTGACCATCTCAGAACATAATAACTGTGCTTCCTAAACACACGGGCCATATCTATTTCAACTCTGCTTAGGAAACTGACAAGAACAGTAGCTCCTCTTCAGTCCGATACACTGTACTTGCTGGGAACAGACGCGAATGCTATTTGCACTGTGTATGGTAAAGGGAGCACAATAGTGACTTTCCTTATCAGAAAACAACTCTAGCTCATAGGACCTGAAACTGCATGTGATTCAACTCCATTTAGGACTGGGAAACAAACGATAGCTTGCCTTACAAAAAACACACTCTGCTTTTGAGAAAAGAGCACTCTTCTACTCTACTGTGTTTCCTATTGGGTCCGAACAGTGAGCTTGCTCAGAACAAAAGAACTGTGCTTCCTACACACACGGCCATATCTAGTTGAATTCTGCTTAGGAACCTGACAAAAACAGTAGATCATCTTCAGTCCAATACACTGTACTTGCTGCGAACAGATGCCAGTTCTATTTGTCCTGTGTATGGCAATGGCAGCGCAATAGTGAATCTTCTTACCAGAAAACAACTCTTGCTCGTAGTACCAGAAACTGCATGGGATTCAACTCCATTTAGGACAGTGTAACAAACGCTAGATGGCCTTACAAGAAACACACTCTGCTTTAGAGAAAAGTGCACTCTTCTACTCTACTGTGTTTCCTATGGGGTCCAAACAGTGAGCTTGCTCAGAACAAAAGAACTGTGCTTCCTACACACAAGGACCATATGTAGTTCAACTCTGCTTAGGAAACTGACAAGAACAGTAGCTCCTATTCAGTCCAATACACTGTACTTGCTGGGAAAAGTCGCGAGTGCTATTTGCCCTGTGTATGGCAATGGGAGCGCAATAGTGACTTTCCTTACCAGAAAACAACTCTTGCTCGTAGGACCAGAAACTGCATGTGATTCAACTCCATTTAGGACTGGGAAAAAAACGAGAGCTTGCCTTACAAAAACACACTCTGCTTTTGAGAAAAGAGCACTCTTCTACTCTACTGTGTTTCCTATGCGGTCCGAACAGTGAGCTTGCTCAGAACAAAAGAACTGTGCGTCCTACACACACGGCCATATCTAGTTCAATTCTGCTTAGGAAACTGACAAGAACAGTAGATCCTGTTCAGTCCAATACACTGTACTTGCTGCGAACAGACGCCAGTACTATTTGTCCTGTGTATGGAAATGGCAGCACAATAGTGACTATTCTTACCATAAAACAACTCTTGCTCATAGGACAGAAACTGCATGTGATTCCACTCCATTTAGGACTGGGAAACAAACGCTAGCTCGCCTTACAAGAAACACACTCTGCTTTAGAGAAAAGAGCACTCTTCTACTCTACTGTGTTTCCTATGGCTTCCAAACAGTGAGCTTGCTCAGATCAAAGAACTGTGCTTCCTACACACATGGACCATATCTAGTTCAACTCTGATTAGGAAACTGACAAGAGCAGTAGCTCCTCTTCAGTCCAATACACTGTACTTGCGGGGAACAGACGCGAGTGCTATTTGCACTGTGTATGGTATTTGGAGCGCAATAGTGACTCTTCTTACCAGAAAACAACTCATGCTCGTAAGACCAAAAACTGTCTGTGACTCAACTCCTTTTAGGACTGGTAAACAAACGTGAGCTCGCCTTACAAGAAACACACTCTGCTTTAGAGAAAAGAGCACTCTTCTACTCTACTGTGTTTCCTATAGGGCCAGAACAGTGAGCTTGCTCAGAACAAAAGAACTGTGCCTCCTACACACACGGGCCATATCTAGTTCAACTCTGCTTAGGAAACTGACAAGAACAGTAGCTCCTCTTCAGTCCGATACACTGTACTTGCTGAGAACAGATGCGAGTGCTATTTGCACTGTGAATGGCAATTGGAGCACAATAGTGACTCGTCTTACCAGAAAACAACTCTTGCTCTTAGGACAAAAAACTGCATGTGACTCAACTCCATTTAGGACTGGGAAACAAACTCTAGCTCGCCTTACAAGAAACACACTCTGCTTTTGAGAAAAGAGCAGTATTCTACTCTAATGTGTTTCCTATAGGGCCAGAACATTGAGCTTGCTCAGAAAAAAAGAACTGTGCTTCCTACACACACGGGCAATATCTAGTTCAACTCTGCTTAGGAAACTGAGAAGAACAGTAGCTCCTCTTCAGTCCAATACACTGTACTTCCTGGGAACAGATGCCAGTGCTATTTGCACTGTGTATGGCAATGGGAGCGCAATAGTAACTTTCCTTACCAGAAAACAACTCTTGCTTATAGGACCAGAAAGTGCATGTGATTCAACGCCATTTAGGACTGGGAAACAAATGCTAGCTCGCCTTACAAGAAACGCACTCTGCTTTTGAGAAAAGAGCACACTTCTACTCTACTGTGTTTCCTATGGGGTCCAAACAGTGAGCTTGCTCAGAACAAAAGAACTGTGCTTCCTACACACATGGACCATATCTAGCTCAACTCTGCTTATGAAACTGACAAGAACAGCAGCTCCTCTTCAGTCCAATACACTGTAATTGTTGGGAACAGACGCGAGGGCTATTTGCACTGTGTATGGCAATGACAGCGCAATAGTGACTTTCCTTACCAGAAAACAACTCTTGCTCGTAGGAACACAAACTGCATGTGATTCAACGCCATTTAGGACTGGGAAACAAATGCTAGCTCGCCTTACAAGAAACACTCTCTGCTTTTTAGAAAAGAGCACTCTTCTACTCTACTGTGTTTCCTATGGGGACCAAACAGTGAGCTTGCTCAGAACAAAAGAACTGTGCTTCCTACACACATGGACCATATCTAGTTCAACTCTGCTTAGGAAACTGACAAGCACAGTAGCTCCTATTCAGTCCAATACACTGTACATGCTGGGAACAGATGCGAGTGCTATTTGCACTGTGTATGGCATTTGGAGCACAATAGTGACTCTTCTTACCAGAAAACAACTCTTGCTCATAGGACCAAAAACTGCATGTGACTAAAATCCATTTAGGACTGGGAAACAAACGTGAGCTCGCCTTACAAGAAACACACTCTGCTTTATAGAAAAGAGCACTCTTCTACTCTACTGTGTTTCCTATAGGGCCAGAACAGTGAGTTTGCTCAGAACATAATAACTGTGCTTCCTAAACACACGGGCCATATCTAGTTCAACTCTGCTTAGGAAACTGACAAGAACAGTAGCTCCTCTTCAGTCCGATACACTGTACTTGCTGGGAACAGACACGAGTGCTATTTGCACTGTGTATGGCAAAGGGAGTGCAATAGTGACTTTCCTTACCAGAAAACAACTCTAGGTCTTAGGACCAGAAACTGCATGTGATTCAACTCCATTTAGGACTGGGAAATAAACGATAGCTTGCCTTACAAAAAACACACTCTGCTTTTGAGAAAAGAGCACTCTTCTACTCTACTGTGTTTCCTATTGGGTCCGAACAGTGATCTTGCTCAGAACAAAAGAACTGTGCTTCCTACACACACGGCCATATCTAGTTCAATTCTGCTTAGGAACCTGACAAGAACAGTAGATCCTCTTCAGTCCAATACACTGTACTTGCTGCGAACAGATGCCAGTGCTATTTGTCCTGTGTATGGCAATGGCAGCGCAATAGTGAATCTTCTTACCAGAAAACAACTCCTGCTCGTAGTACCAGAAACTGCATGGGATTCAACTCCATTTAGGACAGCAGAACAAACGCAAGCTCGCCTTACAAGAAACAAACTCTGCTTTAGAGAAAAGAGCACTCTTCTACTCTACTGTGTTTCCTATGGGGTCCAAACAGTGAGCTTGCTCAGAACAAAGAACTGTGCTTCCTACACACATGGACCATATCTAGTTCAACTCTGCTTAGGAAACTGATAAGAACAGTAGCTCCTCTTCAGTCCCATACACTGTACTTGCTGGAAACAGACGCGAGTGCTATTTGCACTGTGTATGGCAAAGGGAGCGCAATAGTGACTTTCCTTACCAGAAAACAACTCTTGCTCATAGGACCACACACTACATGTGATTCAACGCCATTTAGGACTGGGAAACAAATGCTAGCTCGCCTTACAAGAAACACTCTCTGCTTTTTAGAAAAGAGCACTCTTCTACTCTACTGTGTTTCCTATGGGGTCCAAACAGTGAGCTTGCTCAGAACAAAAGAACTGTGCTTCCTACACACATGGACCATATCTAGTTCAACTCTGCTTAGGAAACTGACAAGCACAGTAGCTCCTATTCAGTCCAATACACTGTAAATGCTGGGAACAGACGCGAGTACTATTTGTACTGTGTATGGCATTTGGAGCACAATAGTGACTCTTCTTACCAGAAAACAACTCTTGCTCATAGGACCAAAAACTGCATGTGACTCAAATCCATTTAGGACTGGGAAACAAACGTGAGCTCGCCTTACAAGAAACACACTCTGCTTTATACAAAAGAGCACTCTTCTACTCTACTGTGTTTCCTATAGGGCCAGAACAGTGAGCTTGCTCAGAACATAATAACTGTGCTTCCTAAACACACGGGCCATATCTAGTTCAACTCTGCTTAGGAAACTGACAAGAACAGTAGCTCCTCTTCAGTCCGATACACTGTACTTGCTGGGAACAGACGCGAGTGCTATTTGCACTGTGTATGGCAAAGGGAGCACAATAGTGACTTTCCTTACCAGAAAACAACTCTTGCTCGTAGGACCAGAAACTGCATGTGATTTAACTCCATTAAGGACTGGGAAACAAACGATAGCTTGCCTTACAAAAAACACACTCTGCTTTTGAGAAAAGAGCACTCTCCTACTCTAATGTGTTTCCTTTTGGGTCCGAACGGTGAGCTTGCTCAGAACAAAAGAACTGTGCTTCCAACACACACGGCCATATCTAGTTCATTTCTGCTTAAGAACCTGACAAGAACAGTAGATCCTCTTCAGTCCAATACACTGCAGTTGCTGTGAACAGATGCCAGTGATATTTGTCCTGTGTATGGCAATGGCAGCGCAATAGTGAATCTTCTTACCAGAAAACTACTCTTGCTCATAGGACCAGGAACTGCATGGGATTCAACTCCATTTAGGACTGCGGAACAAACGATAGCTCGCCTTAAAAGAAACACTCTGCTTTAGAAAAAAGAGCACTCTTCTACTCTACTGTGTTTCCTATGGGGTCCAAACAGTGAGCTTGCTCAGAACAAAAGAACTGTGCTTCCTACACACACGGACCATATGTAGTTCAACTCTGCTTAGGAAACTGACAAGAACAGTAGCTCCTCTTCAGTCCGATACACTGTACTTGCTGGGAACAGACGCCAGTGCTATTTGCACTGTGTATGGCAATGAGAGCACAATAGTGACTCTCCTTACCAGAAAACAACTCTTGCTCGTAGGAATACAAACTGCATGTGATTCAACGCCATTTAGGACTGGGAAACAAATACTAGCTCGCCTTACAAGAAACACTCTCTGCTTTTTAGAAAAGAGCACTCTTCTACTCTACTGTGTTTCCTATGGGTTCCAAACAGTGAGCTTGCTCAGAACAAAAGAACTGTGCTTCCTACACACATGGACCATATCTAGTTCAACTCTGCTTAGGAAACTGACAAGAACAGTAGCTCCTCTTCAGTCCGATACACTGTACTTGCTGGGAACAGACGCGAGTGCTATTTGCACTGTGTATGGCAATGGGAGCGCAATAATGACTTTCCTTACCAGAAAACAACTCTTGCTCGTAGGACCAGAAACTGCATGTGATTCAAATCCATTTAGGACTGGGAAAAAAACGATAGCTTGCCTTACAAAAAACACACTCTGCTTTTGACAAAAGAGCACTCTTCTACTCTACCGTGTTTCCTTTTGGGTCCGAACAGTGAGCTTGCTCAGAACAAAAGAACTGTGCTTCCTACACACACGGCCATATATAGTTCAATTCTGCTTAGGAACCTGACAAGAACAGTAGATCCTCTTCAGTCCAATACACTGTAGTTGCTGCGAACAGATGCCAGTGCTATTTGTCCTGTGTATGGCAATGGCAGCACAATAGTGTATCTTCTTACCAGAAAACAACTCTTGCTCATAGGACCAAAAACTGCATGTGACTCAAATCCATTTAGGACTGGGAAACAAACGCGAGCTTGCCGTACAAGAAACACACTCTGCTTTATAGAAAAGAGCACTCTTCTTCTCTAATGTGTTTCCTATAGGGCCAGAACAGTGAGCTTGCTCAGAACATAATAACTGTGCTTCCTAGACACACGGGCCATATCTAGTTCAACTCTGCTTAGGAACCTGACAAGAACAGTAGCTCCTCTTCAGTCCGATACACTGTACTTGCTGGGAACAGACGCGAGTGCTATTTGCACTGTGTATGTTAATGGGAGCGCAATAGTGACTTTCCTTACCAGAAAACAACTCTTGCTCGTAGGACGAGAAACTGCATGTGATTCAACTCCATTTAGGACTAGGAAACAAACGCTAGCTCGCCTTACAAGAAACACACTCTGGTTTTGAGAAAAGAGCACTCTTCTACTCTACTGTGTTTCCTATGGGGTCTGAACAGTGAGCTTGCTCAGAACAAAAGAACTGTGCTTCCTACACACACGGCCATAACTAGTTCAATTCTGCTTAGGAACCTGACAAGAACAGTAGATCCTCTTCAGTCCAATACACTGTACTTGCTGGGAACAGACGCCTGTGCTATTTGTCCTGTGTATGGCAATGGGAGCGCAATAGTGACTTTCCTTACCAGAAAACAACTCTTGCTCGTAGGACCAGAAACTGTATGTGATTCAACTCCATTTAGGACTGGGAAACAAACGATAGCTTGCCTTACAAAAACACACTCTGCTTTTGAGAAAAGAGCACTCTTCTACTCTACTGTGTTTCCTATGGGGTCCGAACAGTGAGATTGCTCAGAAGAAAAGAACTGTGCTTTCTACACACACGGACATATCTAGTTCAATTCTGCTTAGGAACCTGACAAGAACAGTAGATCCTCTTCAGTCCAATACACTGTACTTGCTGGGAACAGACGCCAGTGCTATTTGTCCTGTTTATGGCAATGACAGCGCAATAGTGACTTTCCTTACCAGAAAACAACTCTTGCTCGTAGGAACACAAACTGCATGTGATTCAACGCCATTTAGGACTGGGAAAAAAATGCTAGCTCGCCTTACAAAAAACACTCTCTGCTTTTTAGAAAAGAGCACTCTTCTACTCTACTGTGTTTCCTATGCGGTCCAAACAGTGAGCTTGCTCAGAACAAAAGAACTGTGCTTCCTACACACATGGACCATATCTAGTTCAACTCTGCTTAGGAAACTGACAAGCACAGTAGCTCCTATTCAGTCCAATACACTGTACATGCTGGGAACAGACGCGAGTGCTATTTGCACTGTGTATGGCATTTGGAGCACAATAGTGAATCTTCTTACCAGAAAACAACTGTTGCTCATAGGACCAAAAACTGCATGTAACTCAAATCCATTTAGGACTGGGAAACAAACACGATCTCGCATTACAAGAAACAGACTCTGCTTTAGAGAAAAGAGCACTCTTCTACTCTACTGTTTTTCCTATAGGGCCAGAACAGTGACCATCTCAGAACATAATAACTGTGCTTCCTAAACACACGGGCCATATCTATTTCAACTCTGCTTAGGAAACTGACAAGAACAGTAGCTCCTCTTCAGTCCGATACACTGTACTTGCTGGGAACAGACGCGAATGCTATTTGCACTGTGTATGGTAAAGGGAGCACAATAGTGACTTTCCTTATCAGAAAACAACTCTAGCTCATAGGACCTGAAACTGCATGTGATTCAACTCCATTTAGGACTGGGAAACAAACGATAGCTTGCCTTACAAAAAACACACTCTGCTTTTGAGAAAAGAGCACTCTTCTACTCTACTGTGTTTCCTATTGGGTCCGAACAGTGAGCTTGCTCAGAACAAAAGAACTGTGCTTCCTACACACACGGCCATATCTAGTTGAATTCTGCTTAGGAACCTGACAAAAACAGTAGATCATCTTCAGTCCAATACACTGTACTTGCTGCGAACAGATGCCAGTTCTATTTGTCCTGTGTATGGCAATGGCAGCGCAATAGTGAATCTTCTTACCAGAAAACAACTCTTGCTCGTAGTACCAGAAACTGCATGGGATTCAACTCCATTTAGGACAGTGTAACAAACGCTAGATGGCCTTACAAGAAACACACTCTGCTTTAGAGAAAAGTGCACTCTTCTACTCTACTGTGTTTCCTATGGGGTCCAAACAGTGAGCTTGCTCAGAACAAAAGAACTGTGCTTCCTACACACAAGGACCATATGTAGTTCAACTCTGCTTAGGAAACTGACAAGAACAGTAGCTCCTATTCAGTCCAATACACTGTACTTGCTGGGAAAAGTCGCGAGTGCTATTTGCCCTGTGTATGGCAATGGGAGCGCAATAGTGACTTTCCTTACCAGAAAACAACTCTTGCTCGTAGGACCAGAAACTGCATGTGATTCAACTCCATTTAGGACTGGGAAAAAAACGAGAGCTTGCCTTACAAAAACACACTCTGCTTTTGAGAAAAGAGCACTCTTCTACTCTACTGTGTTTCCTATGGGGTCCGAACAGTGAGCTTGCTCAGAACAAAAGAACTGTGCGTCCTACACACACGGCCATATCTAGTTCAATTCTGCTTAGGAAACTGACAAGAACAGTAGATCCTGTTCAGTCCAATACACTGTACTTGCTGCGAACAGACGCCAGTACTATTTGTCCTGTGTATGGAAATGGCAGCACAATAGTGACTATTCTTACCATAAAACAACTCTTGCTCATAGGACAGAAACTGCATGTGATTCCACTCCATTTAGGACTGGGAAACAAACGCTAGCTCGCCTTACAAGAAACACACTCTGCTTTAGAGAAAAGAGCACTCTTCTACTCTACTGTGTTTCCTATGGCTTCCAAACAGTGAGCTTGCTCAGATCAAAGAACTGTGCTTCCTACACACATGGACCATATCTAGTTCAACTCTGATTAGGAAACTGACAAGAGCAGTAGCTCCTCTTCAGTCCAATACACTGTACTTGCGGGGAACAGACGCGAGTGCTATTTGCACTGTGTATGGTATTTGGAGCGCAATAGTGACTCTTCTTACCAGAAAACAACTCATGCTCGTAAGACCAAAAACTGTCTGTGACTCAACTCCTTTTAGGACTGGTAAACAAACGTGAGCTCGCCTTACAAGAAACACACTCTGCTTTAGAGAAAAGAGCACTCTTCTACTCTACTGTGTTTCCTATAGGGCCAGAACAGTGAGCTTGCTCAGAACAAAAGAACTGTGCCTCCTACACACACGGGCCATATCTAGTTCAACTCTGCTTAGGAAACTGACAAGAACAGTAGCTCCTCTTCAGTCCGATACACTGTACTTGCTGAGAACAGATGCGAGTGCTATTTGCACTGTGAATGGCAATTGGAGCACAATAGTGACTCGTCTTACCAGAAAACAACTCTTGCTCTTAGGACAAAAAACTGCATGTGACTCAACTCCATTTAGGACTGGGAAACAAACTCTAGCTCGCCTTACAAGAAACACACTCTGCTTTTGAGAAAAGAGCAGTATTCTACTCTAATGTGTTTCCTATAGGGCCAGAACATTGAGCTTGCTCAGAAAAAAAGAACTGTGCTTCCTACACACACGGGCAATATCTAGTTCAACTCTGCTTAGGAAACTGAGAAGAACAGTAGCTCCTCTTCAGTCCAATACACTGTACTTGCTGGGAACAGATGCCAGTGCTATTTGCACTGTGTATGGCAATGGGAGCGCAATAGTAACTTTCCTTACCAGAAAACAACTCTTGCTTATAGGACCAGAAAGTGCATGTGATTCAACGCCATTTAGGACTGGGAAACAAATGCTAGCTCGCCTTACAAGAAACGCACTCTGCTTTTGAGAAAAGAGCACACATCTACTCTACTGTGTTTCCTATGGGGTCCAAACAGTGAGCTTGCTCAGAACAAAAGAACTGTGCTTCCTACACACATGGACCATATCTAGCTCAACTCTGCTTATGAAACTGACAAGAACAGCAGCTCCTCTTCAGTCCAATACACTGTAATTGTTGGGAACAGACGCGAGGGCTATTTGCACTGTGTATGGCAATGACAGCGCAATAGTGACTTTCCTTACCAGAAAACAACTCTTGCTCGTAGGAACACAAACTGCATGTGATTCAACGCCATTTAGGACTGGGAAACAAAGGCTAGCTCGCCTTACAAGAAACACTCTCTGCTTTTTAGAAAAGAGCACTCTTCTACTCTACTGTGTTTCCTATGGGGACCAAACAGTGAGCTTGCTCAGAACAAAAGAACTGTGCTTCCTACACACATAGACCATATCTAGTTCAACTCTGCTTAGGAAACTGACAAGCACAGTAGCTCCTATTCAGTCCAATACACTGTACATGCTGGGAACAGATGCGAGTGCTATTTGCACTGTGTATGGCATTTGGAGCACAATAGTGACTCTTCTTACCAGAAAACAACTCTTGCTCATAGGACCAAAAACTGCATGTGACTAAAATCCATTTAGGACTGGGAAACAAACGTGAGCTCGCCTTACAAGAAACACACTCTGCTTTATAGAAAAGAGCACTCTTCTACTCTACTGTGTTTCCTATAGGGCCAGAACAGTGAGTTTGCTCAGAACATAATAACTGTGCTTCCTAAACACACGGGCCATATCTAGTTCAACTCTGCTTAGGAAACTGACAAGAACAGTAGCTCCTCTTCAGTCCGATACACTGTACTTGCTGGGAACAGACACGAGTGCTATTTGCACTGTGTATGGCAAAGGGAGTGCAATAGTGACTTTCCTTACCAGAAAACAACTCTAGGTCGTAGGACCAGAAACTGCATGTGATTCAACTCCATTTAGGACTGGGAAATAAACGATAGCTTGCCTTACAAAAAACACACTCTGCTTTTGAGAAAAGAGCACTCTTCTACTCTACTGTGTTTCCTATTGGGTCCGAACAGTGATCTTGCTCAGAACAAAAGAACTGTGCTTCCTACACACACGGCCATATCTAGTTCAATTCTGCTTAGGAACCTGACAAGAACAGTAGATCCTCTTCAGTCCAATACACTGTACTTGCTGCGAACAGATGCCAGTGCTATTTGTCCTGTGTATGGCAATGGCAGCGCAATAGTGAATCTTCTTACCAGAAAACAACTCCTGCTCGTAGTACCAGAAACTGCATGGGATTCAACTCCATTTAGGACAGCAGAACAAACGCAAGCTCGCCTTACAAGAAACAAACTCTGCTTTAGAGAAAAGAGCACTCTTCTACTCTACTGTGTTTCCTATGGGGTCCAAACAGTGAGCTTGCTCAGAACAAAGAACTGTGCTTCCTACACACATGGACCATATCTAGTTCAACTCTGCTTAGGAAACTGATAAGAACAGTAGCTCCTCTTCAGTCCCATACACTGTACTTGCTGGAAACAGACGCGAGTGCTATTTGCACTGTGTATGGCAAAGGGAGCGCAATAGTGACTTTCCTTACCAGAAAACAACTCTTGCTCATAGGACCACACACTACATGTGATTCAACGCCATTTAGGACTGGGAAACAAATGCTAGCTCGCCTTACAAGAAACACTCTCTGCTTTTTAGAAAAGAGCACTCTTCTACTCTACTGTGTTTCCTATGGGGTCCAAACAGTGAGCTTGCTCAGAACAAAAGAACTGTGCTTCCTACACACATGGACCATATCTAGTTCAACTCTGCTTAGGAAACTGACAAGCACAGTAGCTCCTATTCAGTCCAATACACTGTAAATGCTGGGAACAGACGCGAGTACTATTTGTACTGTGTATGGCATTTGGAGCACAATAGTGACTCTTCTTACCAGAAAACAACTCTTGCTCATAGGACCAAAAACTGCATGTGACTCAAATCCATTTAGGACTGGGAAACAAACGTGAGCTCGCCTTACAAGAAACACACTCTGCTTTATAGAAAAGAGCACTCTTCTACTCTACTGTGTTTCCTATAGGGCCAGAACAGTGAGCTTGCTCAGAACATAATAACTGTGCTTCCTAAACACACGGGCCATATCTAGTTCAACTCTGCTTAGGAAACTGACAAGAACAGTAGCTCCTCTTCAGTCCGATACACTGTACATGCTGGGAACAGACGCGAGTGCTATTTGCACTCTGTATGGCAAAGGGAGTGCAATAGTGACTTTCCTTACCAGAAAACAACTCTTGCTCGTAGGACCAGAAACTGCATGTGATTCAACTCCATTTAGGACTGGGAAACAAACGATAGCTTGCCTTACAAAAAACACACTCTGCTTTTGAGAAAAGAGCACTCTTCTACTCTACTGTGTTTCCTATTGGGTCCGAACAGTGAGATTGCTCAGAACAAAAGAACTGTGCTTCCTACACACACGGCCATATCTAGTTCAATTCTGCTTAGGAACCTGACAAGAACAGTAGATCCTCTTCAGTCCAATACACTGTACTTGCTGCGAACAGATGCCAGTGCTATTTGTCCTGTGTATGGCAATGGCAGCGCAATAGTGAATCTTCTTACCAGAAAACAACTCTTGCTCGTAGTACCAGAAACTGCATGGGATTCAACTCCATTTAGGACAGCGGAAAAAACGCTAGCTCGCCTTACAAGAAACACACTCTGCTTTAGAGAAAAGAGCACTCTTCTACTCTACTGTGTTTCCTATGGGGTCCAAACAGTGAGCTTGCTCAGAACAAAGAACTGTGCTTCCTACACACATGGACCATATCTAGTTCAACTCTGCTTAGGAAACTGATAAGAACAGTAGCTCCTCTTCAGTCCCATACACTGTACTTGCTGGAAACAGACGCGAGTGCTATTTGCACTGTGTATGGCAAAGGGAGCACAATAGTGACTTTCCTTACCAGAAAACAACTCTTGCTCATAGGACCACACACTACATGTGATTCAACGCCATTTAGGACTGGGAAACAAATGCTAGATCGCCTTACAAGAAACACACTCTGCTTCTGAGAAAAGAGCACTCTTCTACTCTACTGTGTTTCCTATGGGGTCCAAACAGTGAGCTTGCTCAGAACAAAAGAACTGTGCTTCCTACACACACGGCCATATCTAGTTGAATTCTGCTTAGGAACCTGACAAAAACAGTAGATCATCTTCAGTCCAATACACTGTACTTGCTGCGAACAGATGCCAGTTCTATTTGTCCTGTGTATGGCAATGGCAGCGCAATAGTGAATCTTCTTACCAGAAAACAACTCTTGCTCGTAGTACCAGAAACTGCATGGGATTCAACTCCATTTAGGACAGTGTAACAAACGCTAGATGGCCTTACAAGAAACACACTCTGCTTTAGAGAAAAGTGCACTCTTCTACTCTACTGTGTTTCCTATGGGGTCCAAACAGTGAGCTTGCTCAGAACAAAAGAACTGTGCTTCCTACACACAAGGACCATATGTAGTTCAACTCTGCTTAGGAAACTGACAAGAACAGTAGCTCCTATTCAGTCCAATACACTGTACTTGCTGGGAAAAGTCGCGAGTGCTATTTGCCCTGTGTATGGCAATGGGAGCGCAATAGTGACTTTCCTTACCAGAAAACAACTCTTGCTCGTAGGACCAGAAACTGCATGTGATTCAACTCCATTTAGGACTGGGAAAAAAACGAGAGCTTGCCTTACAAAAACACACTCTGCTTTTGAGAAAAGAGCACTCTTCTACTCTACTGTGTTTCCTATGGGGTCCGAACAGTGAGCTTGCTCAGAACAAAAGAACTGTGCGTCCTACACACACGGCCATATCTAGTTCAATTCTGCTTAGGAAACTGACAAGAACAGTAGATCCTGTTCAGTCCAATACACTGTACTTGCTGCGAACAGACGCCAGTACTATTTGTCCTGTGTATGGAAATGGCAGCACAATAGTGACTATTCTTACCATAAAACAACTCTTGCTCATAGGACAGAAACTGCATGTGATTCCACTCCATTTAGGACTGGGAAACAAACGCTAGCTCGCCTTACAAGAAACACACTCTGCTTTAGAGAAAAGAGCACTCTTCTACTCTACTGTGTTTCCTATAGGGCCAGAACAGTGAGCTTGCTCAGAACAAAAGAACTGTGCCTCCTACACACACGGGCCATATCTAGTTCAACTCTGCTTAGGAAACTGACAAGAACAGTAGCTCCTCTTCAGTCCGATACACTGTACTTGCTGAGAACAGATGCGAGTGCTATTTGCACTGTGAATGGCAATTGGAGCACAATAGTGACTCGTCTTACCAGAAAACAACTCTTGCTCTTAGGACAAAAAACTGCATGTGACTCAACTCCATTTAGGACTGGGAAACAAACTCTAGCTCGCCTTACAAGAAACACACTCTGCTTTTGAGAAAAGAGCAGTATTCTACTCTAATGTGTTTCCTATAGGGCCAGAACATTGAGCTTGCTCAGAAAAAAAGAACTGTGCTTCCTACACACACGGGCAATATCTAGTTCAACTCTGCATAGGAAACTGAGAAGAACAGTAGCTCCTCTTCAGTCCAATACACTGTACTTGCTGGGAACAGATGCCAGTGCTATTTGCACTGTGTATGGCAATGGGAGCGCAATAGTAACTTTCCTTACCAGAAAACAACTCTTGCTTATAGGACCAGAAAGTGCATGTGATTCAACGCCATTTAGGACTGGGAAACAAATGCTAGCTCGCCTTACAAGAAACGCACTCTGCTTTTGAGAAAAGAGCACACTTCTACTCTACTGTGTTTCCTATGGGGTCCAAACAGTGAGCTTGCTCAGAACAAAAGAACTGTGCTTCCTACACACATGGACCATATCTAGCTCAACTCTGCTTATGAAACTGACAAGAACAGCAGCTCCTCTTCAGTCCAATACACTGTAATTGTTGGGAACAGACGCGAGGGCTATTTGCACTGTGTATGGCAATGACAGCGCAATAGTGACTTTCCTTACCAGAAAACAACTCTTGCTCGTAGGAACACAAACTGCATGTGATTCAACGCCATTTAGGACTGGGAAACAAATGCTAGCTCGCCTTACAAGAAACACTCTCTGCTTTTTAGAAAAGAGCACTCTTCTACTCTACTGTGTTTCCTATGGGGACCAAACAGTGAGCTTGCTCAGAACAAAAGAACTGTGCTTCCTACACACATGGACCATATCTAGTTCAACTCTGCTTAGGAAACTGACAAGCACAGTAGCTCCTATTCAGTCCAATACACTGTACATGCTGGGAACAGATGCGAGTGCTATTTGCACTGTGTATGGCATTTGGAGCACAATAGTGACTCTTCTTACCAGAAAACAACTCTTGCTCATAGGACCAAAAACTGCATGTGACTAAAATCCATTTAGGACTGGGAAACAAACGTGAGCTCGCCTTACAAGAAACACACTCTGCTTTATAGAAAAGAGCACTCTTCTACTCTACTGTGTTTCCTATAGGGCCAGAACAGTGAGTTTGCTCAGAACATAATAACTGTGCTTCCTAAACACACGGGCCATATCTAGTTCAACTCTGCTTAGGAAACTGACAAGAACAGTAGCTCCTCTTCAGTCCGATACACTGTACTTGCTGGGAACAGACACGAGTGCTATTTGCACTGTGTATGGCAAAGGGAGTGCAATAGTGACTTTCCTTACCAGAAAACAACTCTAGGTCGTAGGACCAGAAACTGCATGTGATTCAACTCCATTTAGGACTGGGAAATAAACGATAGCTTGCCTTACAAAAAACACACTCTGCTTTTGAGAAAAGAGCACTCTTCTACTCTACTGTGTTTCCTATTGGGTCCGAACAGTGATCTTTTTCAGAACAAAAGAACTGTGCTTCCTACACACACGGCCATATCTAGTTCAATTCTGCTTAGGAACCTGACAAGAACAGTAGATCCTCTTCAGTCCAATACACTGTACTTGCTGCGAACAGATGCCAGTGCTATTTGTCCTGTGTATGGCAATGGCAGCGCAATAGTGAATCTTCTTACCAGAAAACAACTCCTGCTCGTAGTACCAGAAACTGCATGGAATTCAACTCCATTTAGGACAGCAGAACAAACGCAAGCTCGCCTTACAAGAAACAAACTCTGCTTTAGAGAAAAGAGCACTCTTCTACTCTACTGTGTTTCCTATGGGGTCCAAACAGTGAGCTTGCTCAGAACAAAGAACTGTGCTTCCTACACACATGGACCATATCTAGTTCAACTCTGCTTAGGAAACTGATAAGAACAGTAGCTCCTCTTCAGTCCCATACACTGTACTTGCTGGAAACAGACGCGAGTGCTATTTGCACTGTGTATGGCAAAGGGAGCGCAATAGTGACTTTCCTTACCAGAAAACAACTCTTGCTCATAGGACCACACACTACATGTGATTCAACGCCATTTAGGACTGGGAAACAAATGCTAGCTCGCCTTACAAGAAACACTCTCTGCTTTTTAGAAAAGAGCACTCTTCTACTCTACTGTGTTTCCTATGGGGTCCAAACAGTGAGCTTGCTCAGAACAAAAGAACTGTGCTTCCTACACATATGGACCATATCTAGTTCAACTCTGCTTAGGAAACTGACAAGCACAGTAGCTCCTATTCAGTCCAATACACTGTAAATGCTGGGAACAGACGCGAGTACTATTTGCACTGTGTATGGCATTTGGAGCACAATAGTGACTCTTCTTACCAGAAAACAACTCTTGCTCATAGGACCAAAAACTGCATGTGACTCAAATCCATTTAGGACTGGGAAACAAACGTGAGCTCGCCTTACAAGAAACACACTCTGCTTTATAGAAAAGAGCACTCTTCTACTCTACTGTGTTTCCTATAGGGCCAGAACAGTGAGCTTGCTCAGAACATAATAACTGTGCTTCCTAAACACACGGGCCATATCTAGTTCAACTCTGCTTAGGAAACTGACAAGAACAGTAGCTCCTCTTCAGTCCGATACACTGTACATGCTGGGAACAGACGCGAGTGCTATTTGCACTCTGTATGGCAAAGGGAGTGCAATAGTGACTTTCCTTACCAGAAAACAACTCTTGCTCGTAGGACCAGAAACTGCATGTGATTCAACTCCATTTAGGACTGGGAAACAAACGATAGCTTGCCTTACAAAAAACACACTCTGCTTTTGAGAAAAGAGCACTCTTCTACTCTACTGTGTTTCCTATTGGGTCCGAACAGTGAGATTGCTCAGAACAAAAGAACTGTGCTTCCTACACACACGGCCATATCTAGTTCAATTCTGCTTAGGAACCTGACAAGAACAGTAGATCCTCTTCAGTCCAATACACTGTACTTGCTGCGAACAGATGCCAGTGCTATTTGTCCTGTGTATGGCAATGGCAGCGCAATAGTGAATCTTCTTACCAGAAAACAACTCTTGCTCGTAGTACCAGAAACTGCATGGGATTCAACTCCATTTAGGACAGCGGAAAAAACGCTAGCTCGCCTTACAAGAAACACACTCTGCTTTAGAGAAAAGAGCACTCTTCTACTCTACTGTGTTTCCTATGGGGTCCAAACAGTGAGCTTGCTCAGAACAAAGAACTGTGCTTCCTACACACATGGACCATATCTAGTTCAACTCTGCTTAGGAAACTGATAAGAACAGTAGCTCCTCTTCAGTCCCATACACTGTACTTGCTGGAAACAGACGCGAGTGCTATTTGCACTGTGTATGGCAAAGGGAGCACAATAGTGACTTTCCTTACCAGAAAACAACTCTTGCTCATAGGACCACACACTACATGTGATTCAACGCCATTTAGGACTGGGAAACAAATGCTAGCTCGCCTTACAAGAAACACACTCTGCTTCTGAGAAAAGAGCACTCTTCTACTCTACTGTGTTTCCTATGGGGTCCAAACAGTGAGCTTGCTCAGAACAAAAGAACTGTGCTTCCTACACACACGGCCATATCTAGTTGAATTCTGCTTAGGAACCTGACAAAAACAGTAGATCATCTTCATTCCAATACACTGTACTTGCTGCGAACAGATGCCAGTTCTATTTGTCCTGTGTATGGCAATGGCAGCGCAATAGTGAATCTTCTTACCAGAAAACAACTCTTGCTCGTAGTACCAGAAACTGCATGGGATTCAACTCCATTTAGGACAGTGTAACAAACGCTAGATGGCCTTACAAGAAACACACTCTGCTTTAGAGAAAAGTGCACTCTTCTACTCTACTGTTTCCTATGGGGTCCAAACAGTGAGCTTGCTCAGAACAAAAGAACTGTGCTTCCTACACACAAGGACCATATGTAGTTCAACTCTGCTTAGGAAACTGACAAGAACAGTAGCTCCTATTCAGTCCAATACACTGTACTTGCTGGGAAAAGTCGCGAGTGCTATTTGCCCTGTGTATGGCAATGGGAGCGCAATAGTGACTTTCCTTACCAGAAAACAATTCTTGCTCGTAGGACCAGAAACTGCATGTGATTCAACTCCATTTAGGACTGGGAAAAAAACGAGAGCTTGCCTTACAAAAACACACTCTGCTTTTGAGAAAAGAGCACTCTTCTACTCTACTGTGTTTCCTATGGGGTCCGAACAGTGAGCTTGCTCAGAACAAAAGAACTGTGCGTCCTACACACACGGCCATATCTAGTTCAATTCTGCTTAGGAAACTGACAAGAACAGTAGATCCTGTTCAGTCCAATACACTGTACTTGCTGCGAACAGACGCCAGTACTATTTGTCCTGTGTATGGAAATGGCAGCACAATAGTGACTATTCTTACCATAAAACAACTCTTGCTCATAGGACAGAAACTGCATGTGATTCCACTCCATTTAGGACTGGGAAACAAACGCTAGCTCGCCTTACAAGAAACAAACTCTGCTTTAGAGAAAAGAGCACTCTTCTACTCTACTGTGTTTCCTATAGGACCAGAACAGTGAGCTTGCTCAGAACAAAAGAACTGTGCCTCCTACACACACGGGCCATATCTAGTTCAACTCTGCTTAGGAAACTGACAAGAACAGTAGCTCCTCTTCAGTCCGATACACTGTACTTGCTGAGAACAGATGCGAGTGCTATTTGCACTGTGAATGGCAATTGGAGCACAATAGTGACTCGTCTTACCAGAAAACAACTCTTGCTCTTAGGACAAAAAACTGCATGTGACTCAACTCCATTTAGGACTGGGAAACAAACTCTAGCTCGCCTTACAAGAAACACACTCTGCTTTTGAGAAAAGAGCAGTATTCTACTCTAATGTGTTTCCTATAGGGCCAGAACATTGAGCTTGCTCAGAAAAAAAGAACTGTGCTTCCTACACACACGGGCAATATCTAGTTCAACTCTGCGTAGGAAACTGAGAAGAACAGTAGCTCCTCTTCAGTCCAATACACTGTACTTGCTGGGAACAGATGCCAGTGCTATTTGCACTGTGTATGGCAATGGGAGCGCAATAGTAACTTTCCTTACCAGAAAACAACTCTTGCTTATAGGACCAGAAAGTGCATGTGATTCAACGCCATTTAGGACTGGGAAACAAATGCTAGCTCGCCTTACAAGAAACGCACTCTGCTTTTGAGAAAAGAGCACACTTCTACTCTACTGTGTTTCCTATGGGGTCCAAACAGTGAGCTTGCTCAGAACAAAAGAACTGTGCTTCCTACACACATGGACCATATCTAGCTCAACTCTGCTTATGAAACTGACAAGAACAGCAGCTCCTCTTCAGTCCAATACACTGTAATTGTTGGGAACAGACGCGAGGGCTATTTGCACTGTGTATGGCAATGACAGCGCAATAGTGACTTTCCTTACCAGAAAACAACTCTTGCTCGTAGGAACACAAACTGCATGTGATTCAACGCCATTTAGGACTGGGAAACAAATGCTAGCTCGCCTTACAAGAAACACTCTCTGCTTTTTAGAAAAGAGCACTCTTCTACTCTACTGTGTTTCCTATGGGGACCAAGCAGTGAGCTTGCTCAGAACAAAAGAACTGTGCTTCCTACACACATGGACCATATCTAGTTCAACTCTGCTTAGGAAACTTACAAGCACAGTAGCTCCTATTCAGTCCAATACACTGTACATGCTGGGAACAGATGCGAGTGCTATTTGCACTGTGTATGGCATTTGGAGCACAATAGTGACTCTTCTTACCAGAAAACAACTCTTGCTCATAGGACCAAAAACTGCATGTGACTAAAATCCATTTAGGACTGGGAAACAAACGTGAGCTCGCCTTACAAGAAACACACTCTGCTTTATAGAAAAGAGCACTCTTCTACTCTACTGTGTTTCCTATAGGGCCAGAACAGTGAGTTTGCTCAGAACATAATAACTGTGCTTCCTAAACACACGGGCCATATCTAGTTCAACTCTGCTTAGGAAACTGACAAGAACAGTAGCTCCTCTTCAGTCCGATACACTGTACTTGCTGGGAACAGACACGAGTGCTATTTGCACTGTGTATGGCAAAGGGAGTGCAATAGTGACTTTCCTTACCAGAAAACAACTCTAGGTCGTAGGACCAGAAACTGCATGTGATTCAACTCCATTTAGGACTGGGAAATAAACGATAGCTTGCCTTACAAAAAACACACTCTGCTTTTGAGAAAAGAGCACTCTTCTACTCTACTGTGTTTCCTATTGGGTCCGAACAGTGATCTTGCTCAGAACAAAAGAACTGTGCTTCCTACACACACGGCCATATCTAGTTCAATTCTGCTTAGGAACCTGACAAGAACAGTAGATCCTCTTCAGTCCAATACACTGTACTTGCTGCGAACAGATGCCAGTGCTATTTGTCCTGTGTATGGCAATGGCAGCGCAATAGTGAATCTTCTTACCAGAAAACAACTCCTGCTCGTAGTACCAGAAACTGCATGGGATTCAACTCCATTTAGGACAGCAGAACAAACGCAAGCTCGCCTTACAAGAAACAAACTCTGCTTTAGAGAAAAGAGCACTCTTCTACTCTACTGTGTTTCCTATGGGGTCCAAACAGTGAGCTTGCTCAGAACAAAGAACTGTGCTTCCTACACACATGGACCATATCTAGTTCAACTCTGCTTAGGAAACTGATAAGAACAATAGCTCCTCTTCAGTCCCATACACTGTACTTGCTGGAAACAGACGCGAGTGCTATTTGCACTGTGTATGGCAAAGGGAGCGCAATAGTGACTTTCCTTACCAGAAAACAACTCTTGCTCGTAGGACCACACACTACATGTGATTCAACGCCATTTAGGACTGGGAAACAAATGCTAGCTCGCCTTACAAGAAACACTCTCTGCTTTTTAGAAAAGAGCACTCTTCTACTCTACTGTGTTTCCTATGGGGTCCAAACAGTGAGCTTGCTCAGAACAAAAGAACTGTGCTTCCTACACACATGGACCATATCTAGTTCAACTCTGCTTAGGAAACTGACAAGCACAGTAGCTCCTATTCAGTCCAATACACTGTAAATGCTGGGAACAGACGCGAGTACTATTTGCACTGTGTATGGCATTTGGAGCACAATAGTGACTCTTCTTACCAGAAAACAACTCTTGCTCATAGGACCAAAAACTGCATGTGACTCAAATCCATTTAGGACTGGGAAACAAACGTGAGCTCGCCTTACAAGAAACACACTCTGCTTTATAGAAAAGAGCACTCTTCTACTCTACTGTGTTTCCTATAGGGCCAGAACAGTGAGCTTGCTCAGAACATAATAACTGTGCTTTCTAAACACACGGGCCATATCTAGTTCAACTCTGCTTAGGAAACTGACAAGAACAGTAGCTCCTCTTCAGTCCGATACACTGTACATGCTGGGAACAGACGCGAGTGCTATTTGCACTCTGTATGGCAAAGGGAGTGCAATAGTGACTTTCCTTACCAGAAAACAACTCTTGCTCGTAGGACCAGAAACTGCATGTGATTCAACTCCATTTAGGACTGGGAAACAAACGATAGCTTGCCTTACAAAAAACACACTCTGCTTTTGAGAAAAGAGCACTCTTCTACTCTACTGTGTTTCCTATTGGGTCCGAACAGTGAGATTGCTCAGAACAAAAGAACTGTGCTTCCTACACACACGGCCATATCTAGTTCAATTCTGCTTAGGAACCTGACAAGAACAGTAGATCCTCTTCAGTCCAATACACTGTACTTGCTGCGAACAGATGCCAGTGCTATTTGTCCTGTGTATGGCAATGGCAGCGCAATAGTGAATCTTCTTACCAGAAAACAACTCTTGCTCGTAGTACCAGAAACTGCATGGGATTCAACTCCATTTAGGACAGCGGAAAAAACGCTAGCTCGCCTTACAAGAAACACACTCTGCTTTAGAGAAAAGAGCACTCTTCTACTCTACTGTGTTTCCTATGGGGTCCAAACAGTGAGCTTGCTCAGAACAAAGAACTGTGCTTCCTACACACATGGATCATATCTAGTTCAACTCTGCTTAGGAAACTGATAAGAACAGTAGCTCCTCTTCAGTCCCATACACTGTACTTGCTGGAAACAGACGCGAGTGCTATTTGCACTGTGTATGGCAAAGGGAGCACAATAGTGACTTTCCTTACCAGAAAACAACTCTTGCTCGTAGGACCACACACTACATGTGATTCAACGCCATTTAGGACTGGGAAACAAATGCTAGATCGCCTTACAAGAAACACACTCTGCTTCTGAGAAAAGAGCACTCTTCTACTCTACTGTGTTTCCTATGGGGTCCAAACAGTGAGCTTGCTCAGAACAAAAGAACTGTGCTTCCTACACACATCGACCACATCTAGTTCAACTCTGCTTATGAAACTGACACTAACAGCAGCTCCTCTTCAGTCCAATACACTGTAATTGCTGGGAACAGACGCGAGTGCTATTTGCCCTGTGTATGGCAATGACAGCGCAATAGTGACTTTCCTTACCAGAAAACAACTCTTGCTCGTAGGAACACAAACTGCATGTGATTCAACGCCATTTAGGACTGGGAAACAAATGCTAGCTCGCCTTACAAGAAACATTCTCTGCTTTTTAGAAAAGAGCACTCTTCTACTCTACTGTGTTTCCTATGGGGTCCAAACAGTGAGCTTGCTCAGAACAAAAGAACTGTGCTTCCTACACACATCGACCATATCTAGTTCAACTCTGCTTAGGAAACTGACAAGCACAGTAGCTCCTCTTCAGTCCAATACACTGTACTTGCGGGGAAGAGACGCGAGTGCTATTTGCACTGTGTATGGCAATTGGAGCACAATAGTGACTCGTCTTATCATAAAACAACTCTTGCTCGTAGGACCAGAAATTGCATGTGATTCAACTCCATTTAGGACTGGGAAACAAACGCTAGCTCGCCTTACAAGAAACACAATCTGCTTTAGAGAAAAGAGCTCTCTTCTACTCTACTGTGTTTACTATAGGGCCAGAACAGTGAGCTTGCTCAGAACAAAAGAACTGTGCTTCCTACACACAGGCCATATCTAGTTCAACTCTGCTTAGGAAACTGACAAGAACAGTAGCTCCTCTTCAGTCCGATACACTGTACTTGCTCGGAACAGACGCGAGTGCTATTTGCACTGTGTATGGCAATGGCAGCACAATAGTGACTCTTCTTACCATAAAACAACTCTTGCTCGTAGGACAGAAACTGCATGTGATTCCACTCCATTTAGGACTGGGAAACAAACGCTAGCTCGCCTTACAAGAAACACACTCTGCTTTTGAGAAAAGAGCACTCTTCTACTCTACTGTGTTTCCTATGGGGTCAAAACAGTGAGCTTGCTCAGAACAAAAGAACTGTGCTTCCTACACACAAGGACCATATGTAGTTCAACTCTGCTTAGGAAACTGACAAGAACAGTAGCTCTATTCAGTCCAATACACTGTACATGCTGGGAACAGATGCGAGTGCTATTTGCACTGTGTATGGCATTTGGAGCACAATAGTGACTTTCCTTACCAGAAAACAACTCTTGCTCGTAGGACCAGAAACTGCATGTGATTCAACTCCGTTTAGGACTGGGAACCAAATGCTAGCTGGCCTTACATGAAACACTCTCTGCTTTTGAGAAAAGAGCACTCTTCTTCTAACTGTGTTTCCTAAGGGATCCAAACAGTGAGCTTGCTCAGAACAAAGAATTGTGCTTCCTACACACATGGACCATATCTAGTTCAACTCTGCTTAGGAAACTGACAAGAACAGTAGCTCCTCTTCAGTCTGATACACTGTACTTGCGGGCAAGATATGCGAGTGCTATTTGCACTGTGTATGGCAATTGGAGCACAATAGTGACTCGTCTTACCAGAAAACAACTCTTGCTCGTAGGACAAAAAACTGCATGTGACTCAACTCCATTTAGGTCTGGGAAACAAACGCTAGCACGCCTTACAAGAAACACACTCTGCTTTAGAGAAAAGAGCACTCTTCTACTCTACTGTGTTTCCTATGGGGTCCGAACAGTGAGCTTTCTCAGAACAAAAGAACTGTGCTTCCTACACACACAGCCATATCTAGTTCAATTCTGCTTAGGAACCTGACAAGAACAGTAGCTCCTCTTCAGTCCGATACACTGTACTTGCTGGGAACAGACGCGAGTGCTATTTGCACTGTGTATGGCAATGGGAGCGCAATAGTGACTTTCCTTACCAGAAAACAACTCTTGCTCGTAGGACCAGAAACTGCATGTGATTCAACTCTGTTTAGGACTGGGAAACAAATGCTAGCTCGCCTTACATGAAACACTCTCTGCTTTTGATAAAAGAGCACTCTTCTACTCTACTGTGTTTCCTATGGGGTCCGAACAGTGAGCTTGCTCAGAACAAAAGAACTCTGCTTCCTACACACACGGCCATATCTAGTTCAATTTTGCTTAGGAACCTGACAAGAACAGTAGATCCTCTTCAGGCCAATACACTGTACTTGCTGCGAACAGACGCCAGTGCTATTTGTCCTCTGTGTGGCAATGGCAGCACAATAGTGACTATTTTTACCATAAAACAACTCTTGCTCATAGGACAGAAACTGCATGTGATTCCACTCCATTTAGGACTTGGAAACAAACGCTAGCTCGCCTTACAAGAAACACACTCTGCTTTAGAGAAAAGAGCACTCTTCTACTCTACTGTGTTTCCTATGGGGTCCAAACAGTGAGCTTGCTCAGAACAAAGGAACTGTGCTTCCTACACACAAGGACCATATGTAGTTCAACTCTTCTTAGGAAACTGACAAGAACAGTAGCTCCTATTCAGTCTCATACACTGTACTTGCTTGGAAAAGACGCGAGTGCTATTTGCCCTGTGTATGGCAATGGGAGCGCAATAGTGACTTTCCTTACCAGAAAACAACTCTTGTTCGTAGGACCAGAAACTACATGTGATTCAACTCCATTTAGGACTAGGAAACAAACGCTAGCTCGCCTTAGAAGAAACACACTCTGCTTTTGAGAAAAGATAACTCTTCTACTCTACTGTGTTTCATATAGGGCTAGAACCGTGAGCTTGCTCAGAACATAAGAACTGTGCTTTCTACACACACGGTCCTTATCTAGTTCAACTCTGCTTAGAAAACTGACAAGAACAGTAGCTCCTCTTCAGTCCAATACACTGTACTTGCTGGGAACAGATGCCAGTGCTATTTGCACTGTGTATGGCAATGGGAGCGCAATAGTGACTTTCCTTACCAGAAAACAACTTTTGCTCGTAGGACCAGAAACTGCATGTGATTCAACTCCATTTAGGACTGGGAAACAAATGCTAGCTCGCCTTACAAGAAACACACTCTGCTTTAGAGAAAAGAGCACTCTTCTACTCTACTGTGTTTCCTGTGGGGTCCAAACAGTGAGCTTGCTCAGAAAAAAAGAACTGTGCTTCCTACACACAAGTACCATATGTAGTTCAACTCTGCTTGGGAAACTGACAAGAACAGTAGCTCCTCTTCAGTCCGATACACTGTACTTGCTGGGAACAGACGCGAGTGCTATTTGCACTGTGTATGGCAATGACAGCGCAATAGTGACTCTCCTTACCAGGAAACAACTCTTGCTCGTAGGAACACAAACTGCATGTGATTCAACGCCATTTAGGACTGGGAAACAAATGCTAGCTTGCCTTACAAGAAACACTCTCTTCTTTTTATAAAAGAGCACTCTTCTACTCTTGTGTTTCCTATGGGTTCCAAACAGTGAGCTTGCTCAGAACAAAAGAACTGTGCTTCCTACACACATGGACCATATCTAGTTCAACTCTGCTTAGGAAACTGACAAGAACAGTAGCTCCTATTCAGTCCAATACACTGTACATGCTGGGAACAGACACGAGTGCTATTTGCACTGTGTATGGCATTTGGAGCACAATAGTGACTCTTCTTACCAGAAAACAACTCTTGCTCATAGGACCAAAAACTGCATGTGACTCAAATCCATTTAGGACTGGGAAACAAACGCGAGCTCGCCTTACAAGGAACATACTCTGCATTATAGAAAAGAGAACTCTTCTACTCTACTGTGTTTCCTATAGGTCCAGAACAGTGAGGTTGCTCAGAACATAATAACTGTGCTTCCTAAACACACGGGCCATATCTAGTTCAACTCTGCTTAGGAAACTGACAAGAACAGTGGCTCCTCTTCAGTCCGATACACTGTACTTGCTGGGAACAGACGCGAGTGCTATTTGCACTGTGTATGGCAAAGGGAGCACAATAGTGACTTTCCTTACCAGAAAACAACTCTTGCTCTTAGGACCAGAAACTGCATGTGATTCAACTCCATTTAGGACTGGGAAACAAACGATAGCTTGCCTTACAAAAAACACTCTCTGCTTTTGAGAAAAGAGCACTCTTCTACTCTACTGTGTTTCCTTTTGGGTCCGAACAGTGAGCTTGCTCAGAACAAAAGAACTGTGCTTATTACACACACGGCCATATCTAGTTCAATTCTCCTTAGGAACCTGACAAGAACAGTAGATCCTCTTCAGTCCAATACACTGTAGTTGCTCCGAACAGATGCTAGTGATATTTGTCCTGTGTATGGCAATGGCAGCGCAATAGTGAATCTTCTTACCAGAAAACAACTCTTGCTCATAGGACCAAAAACTGCATGTGACTCAAATTCATTTAGGACTGGGAAACAAACGCTAGCTCGCCTTACAAGAAACACACTCTGCTTTAGAGAAAAGAGCACTCTTCTACTCTACTGTGTTTCCTATGGGGTCCAAACAGTCAGCTTGCTCAGAACAAAAGAACTGTGCTTCTTACAAACACGGACCATATGTAGTTCAACTCTGCTTAGGAAACTGACAAGAACAGTAGCTCCTCTTCAGTCCGATACACTGTACTTGCTGGGAACAGACGCGAGTGCTATTTGCACTGTGTATGGCAAAGGGAGCGCAATAGTGACTTTCCTTACCAGAAAACAACTCTTGCTCGTAGGACCAGAAACTGCATGTGATTCAACTCCATTTAGGACTGGGAAACAAACGATAGCTTGCCTTACAAAAAACACACTCTGCTTTTGAGAAAAGAGCACTCTTCTACTCTACTGTGTTTCCTATAAGGCCAGAACAGTGAGCTTGCTCAGAAAAAAGGAACTGTACTTCCTAAACACACAGGCCATATCTAGTTCAACTCTGCTTAGGAAACTGAGAAGAACAGTAGCTCCTCTTCAGTCCAATACACTGTACTTGCTGGGAACAGACGAGAGTGCTCTTTGCTCTGTGTGGCAAATGGATGGCAACAGTGACACTTCTTACCAGAAAACAACTCTTGCTAGTAGGACCAGAAACTGCAGGTGATTCAAATCCATTTCTGACTGGGAAACAAACATTAGCTCGCCTTACAAGAAACACACTGTGCTTTTGAGAAAAGAGCACTCTTCTACTCTTGTGTTTCCTATAGGGCCAGAACAGTGATCTTGCTGAGAACAAAAGAACTGTGCTTCCTACACACGGGCCATATCTACTTCAACTCTGCTCAGGATACTGACAAGAACAGAAGCTTCTCTTCAGGCCAATACACTGTACTTGCTGGGAACAGAAGGGAGTGCAATTTGCACTGTGTGGCAAATGGATCACAAAAGTGACTCTTCTTACCAGAAAACAACTCTTGCTCTTAGGACCAGAAACTGCATGTGATTCAACTCCATTTCTGACTGGGAAACAAACACTAGCTCGCCTTACAAGAAACACACTCTGCTTTTCAGAAAAGAGCACTCTTCTACTCTACTGTGTTTTTCATAGGGCCAGAACAGTGAGCTTGCTCAGAACAAAAGAACTGTGCTTCCTACACACACGGGCCATATCTATTTCAACTCTCCTTAGAAAACTGACAAGAACAGTAGCTTCTCTTCAGTCCAATACACTGTATTTGCTGGGAACAGACGCGAGTGCTTTTTGCTCTGTGTGGCAAATGGATTGCAATAGTGCCTCTTCTTACCAGAAAACAACTCTTGCTAGTAGGACCAGAAACTACATGTGATTCCATTTGATTTCTGACTGGGAAACAAACACTAGCTCGCCTTACAAGAAACACACTCTGCTTTTGATAAAAGAGCACTCTTCTACTCTACTGTGTTTTCTATAGGGCCAGAACAGTGAGCTTGCTCAGAACGAAAGAACTGTGCTTCCTACACACACGGACCATATGTACTTCAACTCAGCTTAGGAATCTGACAAGAACAGTAGCTTCTGTTCAGTCCAATACACTGTACTTGCTGGGAACAGACGGGAGTGCAATTTGCACTGTGTGCTAAATGGATGACAATAGTGACTCTTCTTACCAGAAAACAACTCTTGCTCTTAGGACCAGAAACGGCATGTGATTCAACTCCATTTCTGACTGGGAAACAAACACAAGCTCGCCTTTCAAGAAACACACTCTGCTTTTGAGAAAAGATCTCTCTTCTACTCTACTGTGTTTTCTATAGGGACATACCAGTGAGCTTGCTCAGAACAAAAGAACTGTGCTTGATACACATGGCCATATCTACTTCTACTCTGCTTAGGAAACTGACAAGAACAGTAGCTTCTCTTCAGTCCAATACACTGTACTTGCTGTGAACAGCACAAAGTGCATTTGCACTGTGTAGCAAATGGATCACAATGTTGACTCTTCATACTAGAAAACTGCTCTTGCTTGTAGGACCAGAAACTGCATCTAATTCAACTCCATTTCTGACTGGGAAACAAACACTAGGTCGCGTTACAAGAAACACACTCTGCTTTTGAGAAAAGAGCACTCTTCTACTCTACTGTGTTTCCTACAGGGCTAGAACAGTGAGCTTGCACAGAACTAAAGAACTGTGCTTCTTACACACACGGCCATATCTACTTCAACTCTGCTTAGGAAACTGACAAGAACAGTAGCTTCTCTTCAGTCCAATACACTGTACTTGCTATGAACAGACGCGAGTGCTATTTGCACTGACTATGGCAATGGGAGGGCAATAGTGACTCTTCTTACCAGAAAACAACTCTTGCTCTTAACCAGAAACTGCGTGTGATTCAATTCCATTTCTGACTGGGAAACAAACACTAGCTCGCCTTACAAGAAACACACTCTGCTTTTGAGAAAAGAGCACTCTTTTACTCTACTGTGTTTCCTACAGGGCCAGAACAGTGAGCTTGCTCAGAACAAAAGAACTGTGCTTCCTACACACATGGGCCATATCTAGTTCAACTTTGCTTAGAAAACTGACAAGAACAGTAGCTTCTCTTCAGTCCAATACACTGTACTTGCTGGGAACACACGCGAGTGCTATTTGCACTGTGTATGGCAAAGGGAGCACATTAGTGACTCTTCTTACTAGAAAACAACTCTTGCTCTTAGGACCAGAAACTGCATGTGATTCCTTGCAATTTCTGACTGGGAAACAAACACTAGCTTGCTTACAAGAAACACACTCTGCTTTTGAGAAAAGAGCACTCTTCTACTCTACTGTGTTTCCTATAGGGCCAGAACAGTGAGCTTGCTCAGAACAAAAGAACTGTGCTTCCTACACACACGGGCCATATCTACTTCAACTCTGCTTAAAATCCTGAGAAGAACAGTAGCTTCTCTTCAGTCCAATGCACTGTAATTGCTGGGAACAGACGAGAGTGCTATTTGCTCTGTGTGGCAAATGGATCGCAACAGTGACACTTCTTACCATAAAACAACTCTTGCTAGTAGGACCAGAAACTGCAGGTGATTCAAATCCATTTCTGACTGGGAAACAAAGGTTAGCTCGCCTTACAAGAAACACACTCTGCTTTTGAGAAAAGAGCACTCTTCTACCCTACTGTGTTTCCTGTAGGGCCAGAACAGTGATCTTGCTCAGAACAAAAGAACTGTGCTTCCTACACACACGGGCCATATCTACTTCACTCTGTTAAGTAAAATGACAAGAACAGAAGCTTCTCTTCAGGCCAATACACTGTACTTGCTGGTAACAGAAGGGAGTGCAATTTCCACTGTGTGGCAAATGGATCACAAAAGTGACTCTTCTTACCAGAAAACAACTCTTGCTCTTAGTACCTAAAACTGCATGTGATTCAACTCCATTTCTGACTGGGAAACAAACACTAGCTCGCCTTACAAGAAACACACTTTGCTTTTGAGAAAAGAGAACTCTTCTACTCTACTGTGTTTCCTATAGGGCCAGAACAGTGAGCTTGCTCAGAACAAATGAACTGTGCTTCCTAGACACACGGGCCATATCTAGTTCAATACTGCTTAGGAAACTGAGAAGAACAGTAGCTCCTCTTCAGTCTAATACACTGTACTTGCTGGGAACAGATGCCAGTGCTATTTGCACTGTGTATGGCAATGGGAGCGCAATAGTGACTTTCCTTACCAGAAAACAACTCTTGCTCGTAGGACCAGAAACTGCATGGGATTCAACTCCATTTAGGACTGGGAAACAAACGATAGCTTGCCTTACAAGAAACACACTCTGCTTTAGAGAAAAGAGCACTCTTCTACTCTACTGTGTTTCCTATGGGGTCCGAACAGTGAGCTTGCTCAGAACAAAAGAACTGTGCTTCCTACACACACGGCCATATCTCGTTCAATTCTCCTTAGGAACCTGACAAGAACAGTAGATCCTCTTCAGTCCAATACACTGTAGTTGCTGCGAACAGATGCCAGTGCTATTTGTGCTGTGTATGGCAATGGCAGCGCAATAGTGATTCTTCTTAACAGAAAACAACTCTTGCTCATAGGACCAAAAACTGCGTGTGACTCAAATCCATTTAGGACTGGGAAACAAACTCGAGCTCGCCTTACAAGAAACACACTCTGCTTTATAGAAAAGAGGACTCTTCTACTCTCCTGTGTTTCCTATAGGGCCAGAACAGTGAGCTTGCTCAGAACATAATAACTGTGCTTCCTAAACACACGGGACATATCTAGTTCAACTCTGCTTAGGAAACTGACAAGAACAGTAGCTCCTCTTCAGTCCGATACACTGTACTTGCTGGGAACAGACGCGAGTGCTATTTGCACTGTGTATGGCAAAGGTAGCGCAATAGTGACTTTCCTTACCAGAAAACAACTCTTGCTCATAGGACAAAAAACTGCATGTGATTAAACTCCATTTAGGACTGGGAAACAAACGATAGCTTGCCTTACAAAAAACACACTCTGCTTTTGAGAAAAGAGCACTCTTCCACTCTACTGTGTTTCCTTTTGGGTCCGAACAGTGAGCTTGCTCAGAACAAAAGAACTGTGCTTCCTACACACACGGCCATATCTAGTTCAATTCTGCTTAGGAACATGACAAGAACAATAGATCCTCTTCAGTCCAATACACTGTAGTTGCTGCGAAGAGATGCCAGTGCTATTTGTCCTGTGTTTGGCAATGGTAGCACAATAGTGAATCTTCTTACCAGAAAACAACTCTTGCTCGTAGTACCAGAAACTGCATGGGATTCAACTCCATTTAGGACTGCGGAACAAACGCTAGCTCGCCTTACAAGAAACACACTCTGCTTTAGAGAAAAGAGCACTCTTCTACTCTACTGTGTTTCCTATGGGTTCCAAACAGTGAGCTTGCTCAGAACAAAAGAACTGTGCTTCCTACACACACGGACCATATGTAGTTCAACTCTGCTTAGGAAACTGACAAGAACAGTAGCTCCTCTTCAGTCCGATACACTGTACTTGCTGGGAACAGACGCGAGTGCTATTTGCACTGTGTATGGGAATGACAGCGCAATAGTGACTCTCCTTACCAGAAAACAACTCTTGCTCGTAGGAACACAAACTGCATGTGATTCAACGCCATTTAGGACTGGGAAACAAATGCTAGCTTGCCTTATAAGAAACACTCTCTGCTTTTTAGAAAAGAGCACTCTTCTAGTCTACTGTGTTTCCTATGGGTTCCAAACAGTGAGCTTGCTCAGAACAAAAGAACTGTGCTTCCTACACACATGGACCATATCTAGTTCAACTCTGCTTAGGAAACTGACAAAAACAGTAGATCCTCTTCAGTCCAATACACTGTAGATGCTGGGAACAGACGCGAGTGCTATTTGCACTGTGTATGGCATTTAGAGCACAATAGTGACTCTTCTTACCAGAAAACAACTCTTGCTCATAGGACCAAAAACTGCATGTGACTCAAATCCACTTAGGACTGGGAAAGAAACGCGAGCTCGCCTTACAAAAAACACACTCTGCTTTATAGAAAAGAGCACTCTTCTACTCTACTGTGTTTCCTATAGGTCCAGAACAGTGAGCTTGCTCAGAACATAATAACTGTGCTTCCTAAACACACGGGCCATATCTAGTTCAACTCTGCTTAGGAAACTGACAAGAACAGTAGCTCCTCTTCAGTCCGATACACTGTACTTGCTGGGAACAGACGCGAGTGCTATTTGCACTGTGTATGGCAATGACAGCGCAATAGTGACTCTCCTTACCAGAAAACAACTCTTGCTCGTAGGAACACAAACTGCATGTGATTCAACGCCATTTAGGACTGGGAAACAAATGCTAGCTTGCCTTACAAGAAACACTCTCTGCTTTTTAGAAAAGAGCACTCTTCTTCTCTACTGTGTTTCCTATGGGTTCCAAACAGTGAGCTTGCTCAGAACAAAAGAACTGTGCTTCCTACACACATGGACCATATCTAGTTCAACTCTGCTTAGGAAACTGACAAGAACAGTAGCTCCTCTTCAGTCCGATACACTGTACTTGCTGGGAACAGACGCGAGTGCTATTTGCACTGTGTATGGCAATGACAGCGCAATAGTGACTCTTCTTACGAGAAAACAACTCTTGCTCGTAGGAACACAAACTGCATGTGATTCAACTCCATTTAGGACTAGGAAACAAACGCTAGCTCGCCTTACAAGAAACACACTCTGCTTTTGAGAAAAGAGCACTCTTCTACTCTACTGTGTTTCCTATAGGGCCAGAACAATGAGCTTGCTCAGAACATGAGAACGGTGCTTCCTACACAAACGGGCCATATCTAGTTCAATTCTGCTTAGGAACGTGACAAGAACAGTAGATCCTCTTCAGTCCAATACACTGTAGTTGCTGGGAACAGACGCCAGTGCTATATGTCCTGTGTATGGCAATGGCAGCGCAATAGTGATTCTTCTCACCAGAAAACAACTCTTGCTCATAGGACCAAAAACTACATGTGATTCAACTCCATTTAGGACTGGGAAACAAACGATAGCTTGCCTTACAAAAAACACACTCTGCTTTTGAGAAAAGAGCACTCTTCTACTCTACTGTGTTTCCTTTTGGGTCCGAACAGTGAGCTTGCTCAGAACAAAAGAACTGTGCTTCCGACACACACGGCCATATCTAGTTGAATTCTGCTTAGGAACCTGACAAGAACCGTAGATCCTCTTCAGTCCAATACACTGTAGTTGCTGCGAACAGATGCCAGTGCTATTTGTCATGTGTATGGCAATGGCAGCGCAATAGTGAATCTTCTTACCAGAAAACAACTCTTGCTCGTAGTACCAGAAACTGCATGGGATTCAACTCCATTTAGGACTGTGGAACAAACGATAGCTCGCCTTACAAGAAACACACTCTGCTTTAGAGAAAAGAGCACTCTTCTACTCCACTGTGTTTCCTATGGAGTCCAAACAGTGAGCTTGCTCAGAACAAAAGAACTGTGCTTCCTACACACACGGACCATATGTAGTTCAACTCTGCTTAGGAAACTGACAAGAACAGTAGCTCCTCTTCAGTCCGATACACTGTACTTCCTGGGAACAGACGCGAGTGCTATTTGCACTGTGTATGGCAATGACAGCGCAATAGTGACTCTTCTTACCAGAAAACAACTCTTGCTCGTAGGAACACAAACTGCATGTGATTCAACGCCATTTAGGACTGGGAAACAAATTCTAGCTTGCATTACAAGAAACACTCTCTGCTTTTTAGAAAAGAGCACTCTTCTACTCTACTGTGTTTCCTATTGTTTCCAAACAGTGAGCTTGCTCAGAACAAAAGAACTGTGCTTCCTACACAAATGGACCATATCTAGTTCAACTCTCCTTAGGAAACTGACAAGAACAGTAGCTCCTATTCAGTCCAATACACTGTACATGCTGGGAACAGACACGAGTGCTATTTGAACTGTGTATGGCATTTGGAGCACAATAGTGACTCTTCTTACCAGAAAACAACTCTTTCTCATAGGACCAAAAACTGCATGTGATTCAAATCCATTTAGGACTGGGAAATAAACGCGAGCTCGCCTTACAAGAAACACACTCAGCTTTATAGAAAAGACCACTCTTCTACTCTACTGTGTTTCCTATAGGTCCAGAACAGTGAGCTTGCTCAGAACATAATAACTGTGCTTCCTAAACACACGGGCCATATCTAGTTCAACTCTGCTTAGGAAACTGACAAGAACAGTAGCTCCTCTTCAGTCCAATACACTTTACTTGCTGGGAACAGACGCGAGTGCTATTTGCACTGTGTATGGCAATTGGAGCACAATAGTGACTCGTCTTACCAGAAAACAACTCGTGCTCGTAGGACAAAAAACTGCATGTGACTCAACTCCATTTAGGACTGGGAAACAAATGCTAGCTCGCCTTACAAGAAACACACTCTGCTTTTGAGAAAAGAGCACTCTTCTACTCTACTGTGTTTCCTATAGGGCCAGAACAGTGAGCTTGCTCAGAACATAATAACTGTGCTTCCTAAACACACGGGCCATATCTAGTTCAACTCTGCTTAGGAAACAGAAAAGAACAGTAGCTCCTCTTCAGTCTGATACACTGTACTTGCTGGGAACAGACGCGAGTGCTATTTGCACTGTGTATGGCAAAGGGAGCGCAATAGTGACTTTCCTTACCAGAAAACAACTCTTGCTCGTAGGACCAGAAACTGCATGTGATTCCACTCCATTTAGGACTGGGAAACAAACGATAGCTTGCCTTACAAAAAACACACTCTGCTTTTGAGAAAAGAGCACTCTTCTACTCTACTGTGTTTCCTATGGGGTCCAAACAGTGAGCTTGCTCAGAACAAAAGAACTGTGCTTCCTACACACACGGACCATATGTAGTTCAACTCTGCTTAGGAAACTGACAAGAACAGTAGCTCCTCTTCAGTCCGATACACTGTACTTCCTGGGAACAGACGCGAGTGCTATTTGCACTGTGTATGGCAATGACAGCGCAATAGTGACTCTTCTTACCAGAAAACAACTCTTGCTCGTAGGAACACAAACTGCATGTGATTCAACGCCATTTAGGACTGGGAAACAAATTCTAGCTTGCCTTACAAGAAACACTCTCTGCTTTTTAGAAAAGAGCACTCTTCTACTCTACTGTGTTTCCTATTGTTTCCAAACAGTGAGCTTGCTCAGAACAAAAGAACTGTGCTTCCTACACAAATGGACCATATCTAGTTCAACTCTCCTTAGGAAACTGACAAGAACAGTAGCTCCTATTCAGTCCAATACACTGTACATGCTGGGAACAGACACGAGTGCTATTTGAACTGTGTATGGCATTTGGAGCACAATAGTGACTCTTCTTACCAGAAAACAACTCTTTCTCATAGGACCAAAAACTGCATGTGATTCAAATCCATTTAGGACTGGGAAATAAACGCGAGCTCGCCTTACAAGAAACACACTCAGCTTTATAGAAAAGACCACTCTTCTACTCTACTGTGTTTCCTATAGGTCCAGAACAGTGAGCTTGCTCAGAACATAATAACTGTGCTTCCTAAACACACGGGCCATATCTAGTTCAACTCTGCTTAGGAAACTGACAAGAACAGTAGCTCCTCTTCAGTCCAATACACTTTACTTGCTGGGAACAGACGCGAGTGCTATTTGCACTGTGTATGGCAATGGGAGCACAATAGTGACTCGTCTTACCAGAAAACAACTCGTGCTCGTAGGACAAAAAACTGCATGTGACTCAACTCCATTTAGGACTGGGAAACAAATGCTAGCTCGCCTTACAAGAAACACACTCTGCTTTTGAGAAAAGAGCACTCTTCTACTCTACTGTGTTTCCTATAGGGCCAGAACAGTGAGCTTGCTCAGAACATAATAACTGTGCTTCCTAAACACACGGGCCATATCTAGTTCAACTCTGCTTAGGCAACAGAAAAGAACAGTAGCTCCTCTTCAGTCTGATACACTGTACTTGCTGGGAACAGACGCGAGTGCTATTTGCACTGTGTATGGCAAAGGGAGCGCAATAGTGACTTTCCTTACCAGAAAACAACTCTTGCTCGTAGGACCAGAAACTGCATGTGATTCCACTCCATTTAGGACTGGGAAACAAACGATAGCTTGCCTTACAAAAAACACACTCTGCTTTTGAGAAAAGAGCACTCTTCTACTCTACTGTGTTTCCTTTTGGGTCCGAACAGTGAGCTTGCTCAGAACAAAAGAACTGTGCTTCCTACACACACGGCCATATCTAGTTCAATTCTGCTTAGGAATCTGACAAGAACAGTAGATCCTCTTCAGTCCAATACACTGCAGTTGCTGCGAACAGATGCCAGTGCTATTTGTCCTGTGTATGGCAATGGCAGCGCAATAGTGATTCTTCTCACCAGAAAACAACTCTTGCTCATAGGACCAAATACTGCATGTGACTCAAATCCTTTTAGGACTGGGAAACAAACGCGAGCTCGCCTTACAAGAAACACACTCTGCTTTAGAGAAAAGAGCACTCTTCTACTCTCCTGTGTTTCCTATAGGGCCAGAACAGTGAGCGTGCTCAGAACATAATAACTGTGCTTCCTAAACACACGGGCCATATCTAGTTCAACTCTGCTTAGGAAACTGACAAGAACAGTAGCTCCTCTTCAGTCCGATACACTGTACTTGCTGGGAACAGACGCGAGTGCTATTTGCACTGTGTATGGCAAAGGGAGCGCAATAGTGACTTTCCTTACCAGAAAACAACTCTTGCTCATAGGACAAAAAAATGCACGTGATTCAACTCCATTTAGGACTGGGAAACAAACGATAGCTTGCCTTACAAAAAACACACTCTGCTTTTGAGAAAAGAGCACTCTTCTACTCTACTGTGTTTCCTTTTGGGTCCGAACAGTGAGCTTGCTCAGAACAAAAGAACTGTGCTTCCTACACACAGGGCCATATCTAGTTCAATTCTGCTTAGGAACCTGACAAGAACAGTAGATCCTCTTCAGTCCAATACACTGTAGTTTTGTGAACAGATGCCAGTGCTATTTGTCCTGTGTATGGCAATGGCAGCACAATAGTGAATCTTCTTACCAGAAAACAACTCTTGCTTGTAATACCAGAAACTGCATGGGATTCAACTCCATTTAGGACTGCGGAACAAACGCTAGCTCGCCTTACAAGAAACACACTCTGCTTTAGAGAAAAGACCACTCTTCTACTCTACTGTGTTTCCTATGGGGTCCTAACAGTGAGCTTGCTCAGAACAAAAGAACTGTGCTTCCTGTACACATGGACCATATCTAGTTCAACTCTGCTTAGAAAACTGACAAGAACAGTAGCTCCTATTCAGACCAATACACTGTACATGCTGGGAACAGACACGAGTGCTATTTTCATCGTGTATGGCATTTGGAGCACAATAGTGACTCTTCTTACCAGAAAACAACTCTTGCTCATAGGACCAAAAACTGCATGTGACTCAAATCCATTTAGGACTGGGAAACAAACGCGAGCTCGCCTTACAAGAAACACACTCTGCTTTATAGAAAACAGCACTCTTCTACTCTACTGTGTTTCCTATAGGTCCAGAACAGTGAGCTTGCTCAGAACATAATAACTGTGCTTCCTAAACACACGGGCCATATCTAGTTCAACTCTGCTTAGGAAACTGACAAGAACAGTAGCTCCTCTTCAGTCCGATACACTGTACTTGCTGGGAACAGACGCGAGTGCTATTTGCACTCTGTATGGCAAAGGGAGTGCAATAGTGACTTTCCTTACCAGAAAACAACTCTTGATCATAGGACCAGAAACTGCATGTGATTCAACTCCATTTAGGACTGGGAAACAAACGATAGCTTGCCTTACAAAAAACACACTCTGCTTTTGAGAAAAGAGCACTCTTCTACTCTACTGTGTTTCCTTTTGGGTCCGAACAGTGAGCTTGCTCAGAACAAAAGAACTGTGCTTCCTACAAACACGGCCATATCTAGTTCAGTTCTGCTTAGGAACCTGACAAGAACAGTAGATCCTCTTCAGTCCAATATACTGTAGTTGCGGTGAACAAAACCAGTGATATTTGTCCTGTGTATGGCAACTGCAGCCCAATAGTGAATCTTCTTACCAGAAAACAACTCTTGCTCATAGGACCAAAAACTGCATGTGACACAAATCCATTTAGGACTGGGAAACAAACGCTAGCTCGCCTTACAAGAAACACACTCTGCTTTAGAGAAAAGAGCACTCTTCTACTCTACTGTGTTTCCTATGGGGTCCAAACACTGAGCTTGCTCAGAACAAAAGAACTGTGCTTCCTACACACACGGACCATATGTAGTTCAACTCTGCTTAGGAAACTGACAAGAACAGTAGCTCCTCTTCAGTCCGATACACTGTACTTGCTGGGAACAGACGCGAGTGCTATTTGCACTGTGTATGGCAATGACAGCACAATAGTGACTCTCCTTACCAGAAAACAACTCTTGCTCGTAGGAACACAAACTGCATGTGATTCAACGCCATTTAGGACTGGGAAACAAATGCTAGCTCGCCTTACAAGAAACACTCTCTGCTTTTGGGAAAAGAGCACTCTTCTACTCTACTGTGTTTCCTATGGGTTCCAAACAGTGAGCTTGCTCAGAACAAAAGAACTGTGCTTCCTACACACACGGACCATATGTAGTTCAACTCTGCTTAGGAAACTGACAAGAACAGTAGCTCCTATTCAGTCCAATACACTGTATATGCTGGGAACAGACACGAGTGCTATTTGCACTGTGTATGGCATTTGGAGCACAATACAAACTCTTCTTACCAGAAAACAACTCTTGCTCATAGGACCAAAAACTGCATGTGACTCAAATCCATTTAGGACTGGGAAACAAACGCGAGCTCGCCTTACAAGAAACACACTCTGCTTTATAGAAAAGACCACTCTTCTACTCTAGTGTGTTTCCTATAGGTACAGAACAGTGAGCTTGCTCAGAACATAATAACTGTGCTTCCTAAACACACGGGCCTTATCTAGTTCAACTCTGCTTAGGAAACTGACAAGAACAGTAGCTCCTCTTCAGTCCGATACACTGTACTTGCTGGGAACAGACGCGAGTGCTATTTGCACTGTGTATGGCAAAGAGAGCACAATAGTGACTTTCCTTACCAGAAAACAACTCTTGCTCGTAGGACCAGAAACTGCCTGTGATTCAACTCCATTTAGGACTGGGAAACAAACGATAGCTTGCCTTACAAAAAACAAACTCTGCTTTAGAGAAAAGAGCACTCTTCTACTCTACTGTGTTTCCTATGTGGTCCAAACAGTGAGCTTGCTCAGAAAAAAAGAAGTGTGCTTCCTACACACAACGACCATATGTAGTTCAACTCTGCTTAGTAAACTGACAAGAACAGTAGCTCCTATTCAGTCCACTACACTGTACTTGCTGGGAACAGACGCGAGGGCTATTTGCACTGTGTATGGCAAAGGGAGCGCAATAGTGACTCTTCTTACCAGAAAACAACTCTTGCTCTTAGGACCAGAAACTGCATGTGATTCAACTCCATTTAGGACTGGGAAACAAACGATAGCTTGCCTTACAAAAACACACTCTGCTTTTGAGAAAAGAGCACTCTTCTACTCTACTGTGTTTCCTATGGGGTCCAAACAGTGAGCTTGCTCAGAACGAAAGAACTGTGCTTCCTACACACACGGTCATATCTAGTTCAATTCTGCTTAGGAACCTGACAAGAAAGGTAGATCCTGTTCAGTTCAATACACTGTACTTGCTGCGAACAGACGCGAGTGCTTTTTGTACTGTGTATGGCAATGGGAGCGCAATAGTGACTTTCCTTACCAGAAAACAACTCTTGCTCGTAGGACGAGAAACTGCTTGTGACTCAACTTTATTTAGGACTGGAAAACAAACGCTAGCTCGACTTCCAAGAAAAACACTCTGCTTTTGAGAAAAGAGCACTCTTCTACTCTACTGTGTTTCCTATGTGTTCCGAAAAGTGAGCTTCCTCAGAACAAAAAAACTGTGCTTCCTACACACACGGCCATATCTCATTCAAGTCTGCTTAGGAACCTGACAAGAACAGTAGATCTTCTTCAGTCCAATACACTGTACTTGCTGGGAACAGACGTAAGTGCTATATGTCCTGTGAAGGGCAATGGCAGCGCAATAGTGACTCTTCTTACCAGAAAACAACTCTTGCTCGTAGGACCAGAAACTGCATGTGATTCACTCCATTTAGGACTGGGAAACAAACGCTAGCTCGCCTTACAAGAAACACACTCTGCTTTAGAGAAAAGAGCACTCTTCTACTCTACTGTGTTTCCTATGTGTTCCGAAAAGTGAGCTTGCTCAGAACAAAAATACTGTGCTTCCTACACACAAGGCCATATCTAGTTCAAGTCTGCTTAGGAAACTGACAAGAGCAGTAGCTCCTCTTCAGTCCAATACACTTTACTTGCAGGGAACAGACGCGAGTGCTATTTGCACTGTGTATGGCAAATGGAGCACAGTAGTGACTCGTCTTACCAGAAAACAACTCTTGCTCGTAGGACAAAAAACTGCATGTGACTCAACTCCATTTAGGACTGGGAAACAAACTCTAGCTCGCTTTACAAGAAACACACTGTGCTTATGAGAAAAGAGCAAACTGAGAAGAACAGTAGCTCCTCTTCAGTCCAATACACTGTACTTGCTGGGAACAGACGGGAAGGCTATTTGCACTGTGTATGGCAATGGGAGCGCAATAGTGACTTTCCTTACCAGTAAACAACTCTTGCTCGTAGGACCAGAAACTGCATGTGATTCACTCCATTTAGGACTGGGAAACAAACGCTAGCTCGCCTTACAAGAAACACACTCTGCTTTAGAGAAAAGAGCACTCTTCTACTCTACTGTGTTTCCTATGGGGTCCAAACAGTGAGCTTGTTCAGAACAAAAGAACTATGCTTCCTAAACACACGGACCATATCTACTTCAACTCTGCTTAGTAAACTGACAAGAACAGTAGCTCCTATTCAGTCCAATACACTGTACTTGCTGGGAAAAGACGCGAGTGCTATTTGTCTTGTGTAGTGCAATGGGAGCACAATAGTGACTTTCCTTACCAGAAAACAACTCTTGTTCGTAGGACCTGAAACTGCATGTGATTCAACTCCATTTAGGACTAGGAAACAAACGCTAGCTCGCCTTACAAAAACACACTCTGCTTTTGAGAAAAGAGCACTCTTCTACTCTACTGTGTTTCCTGTAGGGCCAGAACAGTGAGCTTGCTCAGAACAAAAGAACTGTGCTTCCTACACACGGGCCATATCTAGTTCCACTATGCTTAGGAAACTGACAAGAACAGTAGCTCCTCTTCAGTCCGATACACTGTACTTGTTGGGAAGAGACGCGAGAGCTATTTGCACTATGTATGGCAAGGGGAGCGCAATAGTGACTTTCCTTACCAGAAATCAACTCTTGCTCTTAGGACCAGAAACTGCATGTGATTCAACTCCATTTAGGACTGGGAAACAAACGCTAGCTCGCCTTACAAGAAACACACTCTGCATTTGAGAAAAGAGCACTCTTCTACTCTACTGTGTTTCCTTTGGGGTCCGAACAGTGAGCTTGCTCAGAACAAAAGAACTGTGCTTCCTACACACACGGCCATATCTAGTTCAATTCTGCTTAGGAACCTGACAAGAACAGTAGATCCTCTTCAGTCCAATACACTGTACTTGCTGGGAACAGACGCCAGTGCTATTTGTCCTGTATATGGCAATGGCAGCGCAATAGTGACTCTTCTTACCATAAAACAACTCATGCTCTTAGGACTAGAAACTGCATGTGATTCAACTCCATTTAGGACTGGGAAACAAACGCTAGCTCGCCTTACAAGAAACACACACTGCTTTAGAGAAAAAAGCACTCTTCAACTCTACTGTGTTTCCTATAGGGCCAGAACAGTGAGCTTGCTCAAAACAATATAATTGTTCTTCCTACACACGGGCCATAACTAGTTCAACTCTGCTTAGGAAACTGACAAGAACAGTAGCTCCTCTTCAGTCCGATACAGACACGAGTGCTATTTGCACTGTGTATGGCAATGGGAGCGAATAGTGACTTTCCTTACCAGAAAACAACTCTTGCTCATAGGATCAGAAACTGCATGTGATTCAACTCCATTTAGGACTGGGAAACAAGTGCTAGCTCATCTTACATGAAACACACTCTGCTTTTGAGAAAAGAGCACTCTTCTACTCTACTGTGTTTCCTATGTGTTCCGAAAAGTGAGCTTGCTCAGAACAAAAAAACTGTGCTTCCTACACACAAGGCCATATCTAGTTCAAGTCTGCTTAGGAACCTGACAAGAACAGTAGATCCTCTTCAGTCCAATACACTTTACTTGCAGGGAACAGACGCGAGTGCTATTTGCACTGTGTATGGCAATTGGAGCACAATAGTGACTCGTCTTTCCAGAAAACAACTCTTGCTCGTAGGACAAAAAACTGCATGTGACTCAACTCCATTTAGGACTGGGAAACAAACGCTAGCTCGCCTTACAAGAAACACACTCTGCTTTAGAGAAAGGAGCACTCTTCTACTCTACTGTGTTTCCTATGGAGTCCAAACAGTGAGCTTGCTCAGAACAAGAGAAATGTGCTTCCTACACACGGACCATATCTAGTTCAACTCTGCTTAGGAAACTGACAAGAACAGTAGCTCCTATTCAGTCCAATACACTGTACTTGCTGGGAAAAGACACGAGTGCTATTTGCCTTGTGTAGGGCAATGGGAGCGCAATAGTGACTTTCCTTACCAGAAAAAAACTCTTGTTCATAGGACCATAAACTGCATGTGATTCAACTCCATTTAGGACTAGGAAACAAACGCTAGCTCGCCTTACAAGAAACACACTATGCTTTTGAGAAAAGAGCACTCTTCTACTCTACTGTGTTTCCTATAGGGCCAGAACAATGAGCTTGCTCAGAACATAAAAACGGTGCTTCCTACACACACGGGCCATATCTAGTTCAATTCTGCTTAGGAACGTGACAAGAACAGTAGATCCTCTTCAGTCCAATACACTGTAGTTGCTGGGAACAGACGCCAGTGCTATTTGTCCTGTGTATGAAAATGGCAGCGCAATAGTGACTCTTCTTACCAGAAAACAACTCTTGCTTGTAGGACCAGAAACTGCATGTGATTCAACTCCATTTAGGACTGGGAAAAAAAAGCTAGCTCACCTTACAAGAAACACACTCTGCTTTAGAGAAAAGAGCACACTTCTACTCTACTGTGTTTCCTATAGGGCCAGAACAGTGAGCTTGCTCAGAACAAAAGAAATGTGCTTCCTACACACGGGCGATATCTAGTTCAACTCTGCTTAGGAACCTGACAAGAACAGTAGCTCCTCTTCAGTCCGATACACTGTACTTGCTGGGAACAGACGCGAGTGTTATTTGCACTGTGTATGGCAAAGGGAGCGCAATAGTGTCTTTCCTTACCAGAACACAACTCTTGCTCGTAGGACCAGAAACTGCATGTGATTCAACTCCATTTAGGACTGGGAAACAAACGATAGCTTGCCTTACAAAAAACACACTCTGCTTTTGAGAAAAGAGCACTCTTCTACTCTACTGTGTTTCCTTTTGTGTCCGAACAGTGAGATTGCTCAGAACAAAAGAACTGTGCTTCCTACACACACGGCCATATCTAGTTCAATTCTGCTTAGGAACCTGACAAGAACAGTAGATCCTCTTCAGTCCAATACACTGTAGTTGCTGCGAACAGATGCCAGTGCTATTTGTCCTGTGTATGGCAATGGCAGCGCAATAGTGATTCTTCTTACCAGAAAACAACTCTTGCTCATAGGACCAAAAACTGCATGTGACTCAAATCCATTTAGGACTGGGAAACAAACGCGAGCTCTCCTTACAAGAAACACACTCTGCTTTATAGAAAAGAGCACTCTTCTACTCTACTGTGTTTCCTATAGGGCCAGAACAGTGAGCTTGCTCAGAACATAATAATTGTGCTTCCTAGACACACGGGCCATATCTAGTTAAACTCTGCTTAGGAAACTGACAAGAACAGTAGCTCCTCCTCAATCCAATACACTGTACTTGCTGGGAACAGACGCGAGTGCTATTTGCACTGTGTATGGCAAAGGGAGCACAATAGTGACTTTCCTTACCAGAAAAAAACTCTTGCTCGTAGGACCAGAAACTGCATGTGATTCAACTCCATTTAGGACTGGGAAACAAACGATAGCTTGCCTTACAAAAAACACACTCTGCTTTAGAGAAAAGAGCACTCTTCTACTCTACTGTGTTTCCTTTTGGGTCCGAACAGTGAGCTTGCTCAGAACAAAAGAACTGTGCTTCCGACACACACGGCCATATCTAGTTCAATTCTGCTTAGGAACCTGACAAGAACAGTAGATCCTCTTCAGTCCAATACACTGTAGTTGCTGCGAACAGATGCCAGTGCTATTTGTCATGTGTATGGCAATGGCAGTGCAATAGTGAATCTTCTTACCAGAAAACAACTCTTGCTTGTAGGAACAAAAACTGCATGGGATTCAACTCCATTTAGGACTGCGGAACAAACGATAGCTCGCCTTACAAGAAACACACTCTGCTTTAGAGAAAAGAGCACTCTTCTACTCCACTGTGTTTCCTATGGGGTCCAAACAGTGAGCTTGCTCAGAACAAAAGAACTGTGCTTCCTACACACATGGATCATATGTAGTTCAACTCTGCTTAGGAAACTGACAAGAACAGTAGCTCCTCTTCAGTCCAATACACTGTACATGCTGGGAACCGACGCGAGTGCTATTTGTACTGTGTATGGCATTTAGAGCACAATAGTGACTCTTCTTACCAGAAAACAACTCTTGCTCATAGGACCAAAAACTGCATGTGACTCAAATCCATGTAGGACTGGGAAACAAACGCGAGCTCGCCTTACAAGAAACACACTCTGCTTTATAGAAAAGACCACTCTTCTACTCTACTGTGTTTCCTATAGGTCCAGAACAGTGAGCTTGCTCAGAACATAATAACTGTGCTTCCTAAACACACGGGCCATATCTAGTTCAACTCTGCTTAGGAAACTGACAAGAACAGTAGCTCCTTTTCAGTCCAATACACGGTAAATGCTGGGAGGAGACGCGAGTGCTATTTGCACTGTGTATGGCATTTGGAGCACAATAGTGACTCTTCTTACCAGAAAACAACTCTTGCTCATAGGACCAAAAACTGCATGTGACTCAAATCCATTTAGGACTGGGAAACAAACGTGAGCTCGCCTTACAAGAAACACACTCTGCTTTATAGAAAAGAGCACTCTTCTACTCTACTGTGTTTCCTATAGGGCCAGAACAGTGAGTTTGCTCAGAACATAATAACTGTGCTTCCTAAACACACGGGCCATATCTAGTTCAACTCTGCTTAGGAAACTGACAAGAACAGTAGCTCCTCTTCAGTCCGATACACTGTACTTGCTGCAAACAGACGCGAGTGCTTTTTGCACTGTGTATGGCAATGGGAGCGCAATAGTGACTTTCCTTACCAGAAAACAACTCTTGCTCGTAGGACGAGAAACTGCATGTGATTCAACTCCATTTAGGACTGGGAAACAAATGCTAGCTCGCCTTACATGAAACACACTCTGCTTTTGAGAAAAGAGCACTCTTCTACTCTACTGTGTTTCCTATGGGGTCCAAACAGTGAGCTTGCTCAGAACAAAAGAACTGTGCTTCCTACACACATGGGCCATATCTACTTCAACTCTGCTTAGGAAACAAACAAGAACAGTAGCTCCTCTTCAGTCGAATACACTGTACTTGCGGAGAACAGACGCGAGTGCTATTTGCATTGTGTATGGCAATTGGAGCACAATAGTGACTTCTCTTACCAGAAAACAACTCTTGCTCGTAGGACTAAAAACTGCATGTGACTCAACTTTATTTAGGACTGGGAAACAAACGCTAGCTCGACTTCCAAGAAAAACACTCTGCTTTTGAGAAAAGAGCACTCTTCTACTCTACTGTGTTTCCTATGTGTTCCGAAAAGTGAGCTTGCTCAGAACAAAAAAACTGTGCATCCTACACACACGGCCATATCTCGTTCAAGTCTGCTTAGGAACCTGACAAGAACAGTAGATCTTCTTCAGTCCAATACACTGTACTTGCTGGGAACAGACGTAAGTGCTATATGTCCTGTGTAGGGCAATGGCAGCGCAATAGTGACTCTTCTTACCAGAAAACAACTCTTGCTCGTAGTACCAGAAACTGCATGTGATTCAACTCCATTTAGGACTGGGAAACAAACTCTAGCTCGCTTTACAAGAAACACACTCTGCTTTTGAGAAAAGAGCACACTTCTACTCTACTGAGTTTCCTATAGGGCCAGAACAGTGAGCTTGCTCAGAAAAAAGGAACTGTACTTCCTAAACACACGGGCCATATCTAGTTCAACTCTGCTTAGGAAACTGAGAAGAACAGTAGCTCCTCTTCTGTCCAATACACTGTACTTGCTGGGAACAGACGGGAAGGCTATTTGCACTGTGTATGGCAATGGGAGCGCAATAGTGACTTTCCTTACCAGAAAACAACTCTTGCTCATAGGACCAGAAACTGCATGTGATTCAACTCCATTTAGGACTGGGAAACAAGTGCTAGCTCGCCTTACATGAAACACACTCTGCTTTTGAGAAAAGAGCACTCTTCTACTCTACTGTGTTTCCTATGTGTTCCAAAAAGTGGGCTTGCTCAGAACAAAAAAACTGTGCTTCCTACACACAAGGCCATATCTAGTTCAAGTCTGCTTAGGAACCTGTCAAGAACACTAGATCCTCTTCAGTCCAATACACTGTACTTGCTGGGAACAGACGCCAGTGCTACTTGTCCTGTGTATGGCAATGGCAGCGCAATAGTGACTCTTCTTACCAGAAAAAAACTCTTGCTCGTAGGACCAGAAACTGCATGTGATTCAACTCCATTTAGGACTGGGAAACAAATGCTAGCTCGCCTTACATGAAACACACTCTGCTTTTGAGAAAAGAGCGCTCTTCTTCTCTACTGTGTTTCCTATAGAGCCAGAAGAGTGAACTTGCTCAGAACATTAGAACTGTGCTTCCTACACACATGGCCATATCTAGTTCAATTCTGCTTAGGAACCTGACAAGAACAGTAGATCCTCTTCAGTCCAATACACTGTAGTTTCTGCGAACAGATGCCAGTGCTATTTGTCATGTGTATGGCAATGGCAGCGCAATAGTGAATCTTCTTACCAGAAAACAACTCATGCTCGTAGTACCAGAAACTGCATGTGATTCAACGCCATTTAGGACTGGGAAGCAAATGCTAGCTTGCCTTACAAGAAACACTCTCTGCTTTTTAGAAAAGAGCACTCTTCTACTCCACTGTGTTTCCTATGGGGTCCAAACATTGAGCTTGCTCAGAACAAAAGAACTGTGCTTCCTACACACATGGACCATATCTAGTTCAACTCTGCTTAGGAAACTGACAAGAACAGTAGCTCCTAGTCAGTCCAATACACTGTACTTGCTGAGAACAGACGCGAGTGCTATTTGCACTGGGTATCGCAATGAGAGCGTAATAATGACTTTCATTACCAGAAAACAACTCTTGGTCGAAGGACCAAAAACTGCATGTGATTCAACTCCATTTAGGACTGGGAAACAAACGCTAGCTCTCCTTAAAAGAAACACACTCTGCTTTTGAGAAAAGATCACTCTTCTACTCTACTGTGTTTCCTATAGTGCCAGAAGAAGAGTTAGCTTGCTCAGAACAAAAGAACTGTGCTTCCAACACACAGGGGCCATATCTAGTTCAACTCTGCTTAGGAAACTGACAAGAACAGTAGCTCCTCTTCAATCCGATACACTGTACTTGCTGGGAACAGACGCGAGTGCTATTTGCACTGTGTATGGCAAAGGGAGCGCAATAGTGACTTTCCATACCAGAAAACAACTCTTGCTCATAGGACCAGAAACTGCATGTGATTCAACTCCATTTAGGACTGGAAACAAACGATAGCTTGCCTTACAAAAAACACACTCTGCTTTAGAGAAAAGAGCACTCTTCTACTCTACTGTGTTTCCTTTTGGGTGCGAACAATGAGCTTGCTCAGAACAAAAGAACTGTGCTTCCTACACACACGGCCATATCTAGTTCAATTCTGCTTAGGAACCTGACAAGAACAGTAGATCCTCTTCAGTCCAATACACTGTAGTTGCTGCGAACAGATGCCAGTGCTATTTGTCCTGTGTATGGCAATGGCAGCGCAATAGTGAATCTTCTTACCAGAAAACAACTCTTGCTCGTAGGACCAGAAACTGCATGTGATTCCACTCCATTTAGGACTGGGAAACAAACGCTAGCTCGCCTTACAAGAAACACACTCTGCTTTAGAGAAAAGAGCACTCTTCTACTCTACTGTGTTTCCTATGGGGTCCAAACAGTGAGCTTGCTCAGAACAAAAGAACTGTGCTTCCTACACACAAGGACCATATGTAGTTCAACTCTGCTTAGGAAACTGACAAGAACAGTAGCTCCTATTCAGTCCAATACACTGTACTTGCGGGGAACAGACGCGAGTGCTATTTGCACTGTGTATGGCAATTGGAGCACAATAGTGACTTGTCTTACCAGAAAACAACTCTTGCTCGTAGGACAAAAAACTGCATGTGACTCAACTTTATTTAGGACTGGGAAACAAACGCTAGCTCGACTTCCAAGAAAAACACTCTGCTTTTGAGAAAAGAGCACTCTTCTACTCTACTGTCTTTCCTATGTGTTCCGAAAAGTGAGCTTGCTCAGAACAAAAGATCTGTGCTTCCTACACACACGGCAATATCTTGTTCAAGTCTGCTTAGGAACCTGACAAGAACAGTAGATCTTCTGCAGTCCAATACACTGTACTTGCTGGGAACAGACGCCAGTGCTATATGTCCTGTGTAGGGCAATGGCAGGGGCAATAGTGTCTCTTCTTACCAGAAAACAACTCTTACTCGTAGGACCAGAAACTGCATGGGATTCAACTCCATTTAGGACTGGGAAACAAATGCTAGCTCGCCTTACAAGAAACACACTCTGCTTTAGAGAAAAGAGCACTCTTCTACTCTACTGTATTTCCTATGTGGTCCAAACAGTGAGCTTGTTCAGAACAAAAGAACTATGCTTCCTACACATACGGACCATATCTAGTTCAACTCTGCTTAGTAAACTGACAAGAACAGTAGCTCCTATTCAGTCCAATACACTGTACTTGCTGGGAAAAGACGCGAGTGCTATATGTCTTGTGTAGGGCAATGTGAGCACAATAGTGACTTTCCTTACCAGAAAACAACTCTTGTTCGTAGGACCAGAAACTGCATGTGATTCAACTCCATTTAGGACTAGGAAACAAACGCTAGCTCGCCTTACAAAAACACACTCTGCTTTTGAGAAAAGAGCACTCTTCTACTCTACTGTGTTTCCTATGGGTTCCAAACAGTGAGCTTGCTCAGAACATAATAACTGTGCTTCCTAAACACACGGGCCATATCTAGTTCAACTCTGCTTAGGAAACTGACAAGAACAGTAGCTCCTCTTCAGTCCGATACACTGTACTTGCTGGGAACAGACGCGAGTGCTATTTGCACTGTGTATGGCAATGACAGCGCAATAGTGACTCTCCTTACCAGAAAACAACTCTTGCTCGTAGGAACACAAACTGCATGTGCTTCAACGCCATTTAGGACTGGGAAACAAATGCTAGCTTGCCTTACAAGAAACACTCTCTGCTTTTTAGAAAAGAGCACTCTTCTACTCTACTGTGTTTCCTATGGGTTCCAAACAGTGAGCTTGCTCAGAACAAAAGAACTGTGCTTCCTACACACACGGCCATATCTAGTTCAATTCTGCTTAGGAAACTGACAAGAACAGTAGCTCCTATTCAGTCCAATACACTGTACATGCTGGGAACAGACACGAGTGCTATTTGCACTGTGTATGGCATTTAGAGCACAATAGTGACTCTTCTTACCAGAAAACAACTCTTGCTCATAGGACCAAAAACTGCATGTGACTCAAATCCATTTAGGACTGGGAAACAAACGCGAGCTCGCCTTACAAGAAACACACTCTGCTTTATAGAAAAGACCACTCTTCTACTCTACTGTGTTTCCTATAGGTCCAGAACAGTGAGCTTGTTCAGAACATAATAACTGTGCTTCGTAAACACACGGGCCATATCTAGTTCAACTCTGCTTAGGAAACTGACAATAACAGTAGCTCCTCTTCAGTCCGATACACTGTACTTGCTGGGAACAGACACGAGTGCTATTTGCACTGTGTATGGCAAAGGGAGCACAATAGTGACTTTCCTTACCAGAAAACAACTCTTGCTCGTAGTACCAGAAACTGCATGTGATTCAACTCCATTTAGGACTGGGAAACAAACGATAGCTTGCCTTCCAAAAAACACACTCTGCTTTTGAGAAAAGAGCACTCTTCTACTCTACTGTGTTTCCTTTTGGGTCCGAACAGTGAGCTTGCTCAGAACAAAAGAACTGTGCTTCCGACACACACGGCCATATCTAGTTCAATTCTGCTTAGGAACCTGACAAGAACAGTAGATCCTCTTCAGTCCAATACACTGTAGTTGCTGTGAACAGATGCCAGTGCTATTTGTCCTGTGTATGGCAATGGCAGCGCAATAGTGAATCTTCTTACCAGAAAACAACTGTTGCTCGTAGGACCAGAAACTGCATGTGATTCCACTCCATTTAGGACTGGGAAACAAACGCTAGCTCGCCTTACAAGAAACACACTCTGCTTTAGAGAAAAGAGCACTCTTCTACTCTACTGTGTTTCCTATGGGGTCCAAACAGTGTGCTTTCTCAGAACAAAAGAACTGTGTTTCCTACACACAAGGACCATATGTAGTTCAACTCTGCTTAGGAAACTGACAAGAACAGTAGCTCCTATTCAGTCCAATACGCTGTACTTGCTGGGAAAAGACGCGAGTGCTATTTGCCCTGTGTATGGCAATGGGAGCGCAATAGTGACTTTCCTTACCAGAAAACAACTCTTGCTCATAGGACCAGAAACTGCATGTGATTCAACTCCATTTAGAACTGGGAAACAAACGAAAGCTTGCCTTACAAAAACACACTCTACTTTTGAGAAAAGAGCACCCTTCTACTCTACTGTGTTTCCTATGGGGTCCGAACAGTGAGCTTGCTCAGAACGAAAGAACTGTGCTTCCTACACACACGGCCATATCTAGTTCAATTCTGCTTAGGAACCTGACAAGAACAATAGATCCTTTTCAGTCCAATACACTGTACTTGCTGCGAACAGACGCGAGTGCTATTTGCACTGTGTATGGCAATGGGAGCGCAATAGTGACTTTCCTTACCAGAAAACAACTCTTGCTCGTAGGACGAGAAACTGCATGTGATTCAACTCCATTTAGGACTGTGAAACAAATGCTAGCTCGCCTTACATGAAACACACTCTGCTTTTGAGAAAAGAGCACTCTTCTACTCTACTGTGTTTCCTATGGGGTCCAAAGAGTGAGCTTGCTCAGAACAAAAGAACTGTGCTTCCTACACACACGGGCCATATCTAGTTCAACTCTGCTTAGGAAACAAACAAGAACAGTAGCTCCTCTTCAGTCGAATACACTGTAATTGCGGGGAACAGACGCGAGTGCTATTTGCACTGTGTATGGCAATTGGAGCACAATAGTGACTTGTCTTACCAGAAAAGAACTCTTGCTCGTAGGACAAAAAACTGCATGTGATTCAACTTTATTTAGTACTGGGAGACAAACGCTAGCTCGACTTCCAAGAAAAACACTCTGCTTTTGAGAAAAGAGCACTCTTCTACTCTACTGTGTTTCCTATGGGGTCCAAAGAGTGAGCTTGCTCAGAACAAAAGAACTGTGCTTCCTACACACACGGCAATATCTCGTTCAAGTCTGCTTAGGAACCTGACAAGAACAGTAGATCTTCTGCAGTCCAATACACTGTACTTGCTGGGAACAGACGCCAGTGCTATATGTCCTGTGTAGGGCAATGGAAGCGCAATAGTGACTCTTCTTACCAGAAAACAACTCTTACACGTAGGACCAGAAACTGCATGTGATTCAACTCCATTTAGGACTGGGAAACAAACGCTAGCTCGCGTTACAAGAAACACACTCTGCTTTAGAGAAAAGAGCACTCTTCTACTCTACTGTGTTTCCTATGGGGTCCAAACAGTGAGCTTGTTCAGAACAAAAGATCTATGCTTCCTACACATACGGATCATATCTAGTTCAACTCTGCTTAGTAAACTGACAAGAACAGTAGCTCCTATTCAGTCCAATACACTGTACTTGCTGGGAAAAGACGCGAGTGCTATATGTCTTGTGTAGTGCAATGGGAGCGCAATAGTGACTTTCCTTACCAGAAAACAACTCTTGTTCGTAGGACCAGAAACTGCATGTGATTCAACTCCATTTAGGACTAGGAAACAAACGCTAGCTCGCCTTACAAAAACACACTCTGCTTTAGAGAAAAGAGCACTCTTCTATTCTACTGTGTTTCCTTTTGGGTGCGAACAGTGAGCTTGCTCAGAACAAAAGAACAGTGCTTCCTACACACACGGCCATATCTAGTCCAATTCTGCTTAGGAAACTGACAAGAACAGTAGATCCTCTTTAGTCCAATACACTGTAGTTGCTGCGAACAGATGCCAGTGCTATTTGTCCTGTGTATGGAAATGGCAGCGCAATAGTGAATATTCTTAACAGAAAACAACTCTTGCTCATAGGACCAAAAACTGCATGTGACTCAAATCCATTTAGGTTGGGAAACAAACACGAGCTCGCCTAACAAGAAACACACTCTGCTTTATAGAAAAGAGCACTCTTCTACTCTACTGTGTTTCCTATAGGGCCAGAACAGTGAGCTTGCTCAGAACATAATAACTGTGCTTCCTAAACACACGGGCCATATCTAGTTCAACTCTGCTTAGGAAACTGACAAGAACAGTAGCTCCTCTTCAGTCCGATACACTGTACTTGCTGGGAACAGACGCCAGTGCTATTTGCACTGTGTATGGCAATGACAGCGCAATAGTGACTCTTCTTACCAGAAAACAACTCTTGCTCGTAGGAACACAAACTGCATGTGCTTCAACGCCATTTAGGACTGGGAAACAAATGCTAGCTTGCCTTTCAAGAAACACTCTCTGCTTTTTAGAAAAGAGCACTCTTCTACTCTACTGTGTTTCCTATGGGTTCCAAACAGTGAGCTTGCTCAGAACAAAAGAACTGTGCTTCCTACACACACGGCCATATCTAGTTCAATTCTGCTTAGGAAACTGACAAGAACAGTAGCTCCTATTCAGTCCAATACACTGTACATGCTGGGAACAGACACGAGTGCTATTTGCACTGTGTATGGCATTTGGAGCACAATAGTGACTCTTCTTACCAGAAAACAACTCTTGCTCATAGGACCAAAAACTGCATGTGACTCAAATCCATTTAGGACTGGGAAACAAACGCGAGCTCGCCTTACAAGAAACACACTCTGCTTTATAGAAAAGACCACTCTTCTACTCTACTGTGTTTCCTTTTGGGTCCGAACAGTGAGCTTGCTCAGAACAAAAGAAATGTGCTTCCGACACACACGGCCATATCTAGTTCAATTCTGCTTAGGAACCTGACAAGAACAGTAGATCCTCTTCAGTCCAATACACTGTAGTTGCTGTGAACAGATCCCAGTGCTATTTGTCCTGTGTATGGCAATGGCAGCGCAATAGTGAATCTTCTTACCAGAAAACAACTGTTGCTCGTAGGACCAGAAACTGCATGTGATTCCACTCCATTTAGGACTGGGAAACAAACACTAGCTCGCCTTACAAGAAACACACTCTGTTTTAGAGAAAAGAGCACTCTTCTACTCTAATGTGTTTCCTATGGGGTCCAAACAGTGAGCTTTCTCAGAACAAAAGAACTGTGCTTCCTACACACAAGGACCATATGTAGTTCAACTCTGCTTAGGAAACTGACAAGAACAGTAGCTCCTATTCAGTCCAATACGCTGTACTTGCTGGGAAAAGACGCGAGTGCTATTTGCCCTGTGTATGGCAATGGGAGCGCAATAGTGACTTTCCTTACCAGAAAACAACTCTTGCTCGTAGGACCATAAACTGCATGTGATTCAACTCCATTTAGGACTGGGAAACAAACGAAAGCTTGCCTTACAAAAACACACTCTGCTTTTGAGAAAAGAGCACCCTTCTACTCTACTGTGTTTCCTATGGGGTCCGAACAGTGAGCTTGCTCAGAACGAAAGAACTGTGCTTCCTACACACACGGCCATATCTAGTTCAATTCTGCTTAGGAACCTGACAAGAACAATAGATCCTTTTCAGTCCAATACACTGTACTTGCTGCGAACAGACGCGAGTGCTATTTGCACTGTGTATGGCAATGGGAGCGCAATAGTGACTTTCCTTACCAGAAAACAACTCTTGCTCGTAGGACGAGAAACTGCATGTGATTCAACTCCATTTAGGACTGGGAAACAAATGCTAGCTCGCCTTACATGAAACACACTCTGCTTTTGAGAAAAGAGCACTCTTCTACTCTACTGTGTTTCCTATGGGGTCCAAAGAGTGAGCTTGCTCAGAACAAAAGAACTGTGCTTCCTACACACACGGGCCATATCTAGTTCAACTCTGCTTAGGAAACAAACAAGAACAGTAGCTCTTCTTCAGTCGAATACACTGTAATTGCGGGGAACAGACGCGAGTGCTACTTGCACTGTGTATGGCAATTGGAGCACAGCAGTGACTTGTCTTACCAGAAAACAACTCTTGCTCGTAGGACAAAAAACTGCATGTGATTCAACTTTATTTAGTACTGGGAGACAAACACTAGCTCGACTTCCAAGAAAAACACTCTGCTTTTGAGAAAAGAGCACTCTTCTACTCTACTGTCTTTCCTATGTGTTCCGAAAAGTGAGCTTGCTCAGAACAAAAGAACTGTGCTTCCTACACACACGGCAATATCTCGTTCAAGTCTGCTTAGGAACCTGACAAGAACAGTAGATCTTCTGCAGTCCAATACACTGTACTTGCTGGGAACAGACGCCAGTGCTATATGTCCTGTGTAGGGCAATGGAAGCGCAATAGTGACTCTTCTTACCAGAAAACAACTCTTACTCGTAGGACCAGAAACTGCATGTGATTCAACTCAATTTAGGACTGGGAAACAAACGCTAGCTCGCGTTACAAGAAACACACTCTGCTTTAGAGAAAAGAGCACTCTTCTACTCTACTGTGTTTCCTATGGGGTCCAAACAGTGAGCTTGTTCAGAACAAAAGAACTATGCTTCCTACACATACGGACCATATCTAGTTCAACTCTGCTTAGTAAACTGACAAGAACAGTAGCTCCTATTCAGTCCAATACACTGTACTTGCTGGGAAAAGACGCGAGTGCTATATGTCTTATGTAGTGCAATGGGAGCGCAATAGTGACTTTCCTTACCAGAAAACAACTCTTGTTCGTAGGACCAGAAACTGCATGTGATTCAACTCCATTTAGGACTAGGAAACAAACGCTAGCTCGCCTTACAAAAACACACTCTGCTTTTGAGAAAAGAGCACTCTTCTACTCTACTGTGTTTCCTGTAGAGCCAGAACAGTGAGCTTGCTCAGAACAAAAGAACTGTGCTTCCTTCACACGGGCCATATCTAGTTCCACTCTGCTTAGGAAACTGACAAGAACAGTAGCTCCTCTTCAGTCCAATACACTGTACTTGCTGGGAACAGACGCGAGAGCTATTTGCACTATGTATGGCAAGAGGAGCGCAATAGTGACTTTCCTTACCAGAAATCAACTCTTGCTCTTAGGACCAGAAACTGCATGTGATTCAACTCCATTTAGGACTGGGAAACAAACGCTAGCTCGCCTTACAAGAAACACACTCTGCTTTAGAGAAAAGAGCACTCTTCTACTCTAATGTGTTTCCTATGGGGTCCAAACAGTGAGCTTTCTCAGAACAAAAGAACTGTGCTTCCTACACACAAGGACCATATGTAGTTCAACTCTGCTTAGGAAACTGACAAGAACAGTAGCTCCTATTCAGTCCAATACGCTGTACTTGCTGGGAAAAGACGCGAGTGCTATTTGCCCTGTGTATGGCAATGGGAGCGCAATAGTGACTTTCCTTACCAGAAAACAACTCTTGCTCGTAGGACCATAAACTGCATGTGATTCAACTCCATTTAGGACTGGGAAACAAACGAAAGCTTGCCTTACAAAAACACACTCTGCTTTTGAGAAAAGAGCACCCTTCTACTCTACTGTGTTTCCTATGGGGTCCGAACAGTGAGCTTGCTCAGAACGAAAGAACTGTGCTTCCTACACACACGGCCATATGTAGTTCAATTCTGCTTAGGAACCTGACAAGAACAATAGATCCTTTTCAGTCCAATACACTGTACTTGCTGCGAACAGACGCGAGTGCTATTTGCACTGTGTATGGCAATGGGAGCGCAATAGTGACTTTCCTTACCAGAAAACAACTCTTGCTCGTAGGACGAGAAACTGCATGTGATTCAACTCCATTTAGGACTGGGAAACAAATGCTAGCTCGCCTTACATGAAACACACTCTGCTTTTGAGAAAAGAGCACTCTTCTACTCTACTGTGTTTCCTATGGGGTCCAAAGAGTGAGCTTGCTCAGAACAAAAGAACTGTGCTTCCTACACACACGGGCCATATCTAGTTCAACTCTGCTTAGGAAACAAACAAGAACAGTAGCTCTTCTTCAGTCGAATACACTGTAATTGCGGGGAACAGACGCGAGTGCTACTTGCACTGTGTATGGCAATTGGAGCACAATAGTGACTTGTCTTACCAGAAAACAACTCTTGCTCGTAGGACAAAAAACTGCATGTGATTCAACTTTATTTAGTACTGGGAGACAAACACTAGCTCGACTTCCAAGAAAAACACTCTGCTTTTGAGAAAAGAGCACTCTTCTACTCTACTGTCTTTCCTATGTGTTCCGAAAAGTGAGCTTGCTCAGAACAAAAGAACTGTGCTTCCTACACACACGGCAATATCTCGTTCAAGTCTGCTTAGGAACCTGACAAGAACAGTAGATCTTCTGCAGTCCAATACACTGTACTTGCTGGGAACAGACGCCAGTGCTATATGTCCTGTGTAGGGCAATGGAAGCGCAATAGTGACTCTTCTTACCAGAAAACAACTCTTACTCGTAGGACCAGAAACTGCATGTGATTCAACTCCATTTAGGACTGGGAAACAAACGCTAGCTCGCGTTAAAAGAAACACACTCTGCTTTAGAGAAAAGAGTACTCTTCTACTCTACTGTGTTTCCTATGGGGTCCAAACAGTGAGCTTGTTCAGAACAAAAGAACTATGCTTCCTACACATACGGACCATATCTAGTTCAACTCTGCTTAGTAAACTGACAAGAACAGTAGCTCCTATTCAGTCCAATACACTGTACTTGCTGGGAAAAGACGCGAGTGCTATATGTCTTATGTAGTGCAATGGGAGCGCAATAGTGACTTTCCTTACCAGAAAACAACTCTTGTTCGTAGGACCAGAAACTGCATGTGATTCAACTCCATTTAGGACTAGGAAACAAACGCTAGCTCGCCTTACAAAAACACACTCTGCTTTTGAGAAAAGAGCACTCTTCTACTCTACTGTGTTTCCTGTAGAGCCAGAACAGTGAGCTTGCTCAGAACAAAAGAACTGTGCTTCCTTCACACGGGCCATATCTAGTTCCACTCTGCTTAGGAAACTGACAAGAACAGTAGCTCCTCTTCAGTCCGATACACTGTACTTGCTGGGAACAGACGCGAGAGCTATTTGCACTATGTATGGCAAGAGGAGCGCAATAGTGACTTTCCTTACCAGAAATCAACTCTTGCTCTTAGGACCAGAAACTGCATGTGATTCAACTCCATTTAGGACTGGGAAACAAACGCTAGCTCGCCTTACAAGAAACACACTCTGCATTTGAGAAAAAAGCACTCTTCTACTCTACTGTGTTTCCTATGGTGTCCGAACAGTGAGCTTGCTCAGAACAAAAGAACTGTGCTTCCTACACACACGGCCATATCTAGTTCAATTCTGCTTAGGAACCTGACAAGAACAGTAGATCCTCTTCAGTCCAATACACTGTACTTGCTGGGAACAGACGCCAGTGCTATTTGTCCTGTGTATGGCCATGGCAGCGCAATAGTGACTCTTCTTACCATAAAACAACTCATGCTCTTAGGACTAGAAACTGCATGTGATTCAACTCCATTTAGGACTGGGAAACAAACGCTAGCTCGCCTTACAAGAAACACACACTGCTTTAGAGAAAAGAGCACTCTTCTACTCTACTGTGTTTCCTATAGGGCCAGAACAGTGAGCTTGCTAAAAAAAATTAAATAACTGTTCTTCCTACACACGGGCCATAACTAGTTCAACTCTGCCTAGGAAACTGACACGAACAGTAGAACCTCTTCAGTCCGATACAGACACGAGTGCTATTTGCACTGTGTATGGCAATGGGTGCGCAATAGTGACTTTCCTTACCAGAAAACAAATCTTGCTCATAGGACCAGAAACTGCATGTGATTCAACTCCATTTAGGACTGGGAAACAAGTGCTAGCTCGCCTTACATGAAACACACTCTGCTTTTGAGAAAAGAGCACTCTTCTACTCTACTGTGTTTCCTATGTGTTCCGAAAAGTGAGCTTGCTCAGAACAAAAATACTGTGCTTCCTACACACAAGGCCATATCTAGTTCAAGTCTGCTTAGGAAACTGACAAGAGCAGTAGCTCCTCTTCAGTCCAATACACTTTACTTGCAGGGAACAGACGCGAGTGCTATTTGCACTGTGTATGGCAAATGGAGCACAGTAGTGACTCGTCTTACCAGAAAACAACTCTTGCTCGTAGGACAAAAAACTGCATGTGACTCAACTCCATTTAGGACTGGGAAACAAACGCTAGCTCGCCTTACAAGAAACACACTCTGCTTTAGGGAAACGAGCACTCTTCTATTCTATTGTGTTTCCCATAGGGCCAGAACAGTGAGCATGCTCAGAACAAAAGAACTGTGCTTCCTACACACGGGCCATAACTAGTTCAACTCTGCTTAGGAAACTGACAAGAACAGTAGCTCCTCTTCAGTCCGATACACTGTACTTGCTGGGAACAGACAGGAGGGCTATTTGCACTGTGTATGGCAATGGGAGCGCAATAGTGACTTTCCTTACCAGAAAACAACTCTTGCTCGTAGGACCAGAAACTGCATGTGATTCAATTCCATTTAGGACTGGGAAACAAATGCTAGCTCGCCTTACAAGAAACACACTCTGCTTTTGAGAAAAGAGCACTCTTCTACTAAACTGTGTTTCCTATGGGGTCCGAACAGTGAGCTTGCTCAGAACAAAAGAACTGTGCTTTCTACACACACGGGCCATATCTAGTAAAATTCTGCTTAGGAACCTGACAAGAACAGTAGATCCTCTTCAGTCCGATACAGACACGAGTGCTATTTGTACTGTGTATGGCAATGGCAGCGCAATAGTGACTTTCCTTACCAGAAAACAAATCTTGCTCATAGGACCAGAAACTGCATGTGATTCAACTCCATTTAGGACTGGGAAACAAGTACTAGCTCGCCTTACATGAAACATACTCTGCTTTTGAGAAAAGAGCACTCTTCTACTCTACTGTGTTTCCAATGTGTTCCGAAAAGTGAGCTTGCTCAGAACAAAAATACTGTGCTTCCTACACACAAGGCCATATCTAGTTCAAGTCTGCTTAGGAAACTGACAAGAGCAGTAGCTCCTCTTCAGTCCAATACACTTTACTTGCAGGGAACAGACGCGAGTGCTATTTGCACTGTGTATGGCAATTGGAGCACAGTAGTGACTCGTCTTACCAGAAAACAACTCTTGCTCGTAGGACAAAAAACTGCATGTGACTCAACTCCATTTAGGACTGGGAAACAAACGCTAGCTCGCCTTACAAGAAACACACTCTGCTTTAGGGAAACGAGCACTCTTCTATTCTATTGTGTTTCCTATAGGGCCAGAACAGTGAGCATGCTCAGAACAAAAGAACTGTGCTTCCTATACACGGGCCATAACTAGTTCAACTCTGCTTAGGAAACTGACAAGAACAGTAGCTCCTCTTCAGACCGATACACTGTACTTGCTGGGAACAGACAGGAGGGCTATTTGCACTGTGTATGGCAATGGGAGCGCAATAGTGACTTTCCTTACCAGAAAACAACTCTTGCTCGTAGGACCAGAAACTGCATGAGATTCAATTCCATTTAGGACTGGGAAACAAATGCTAGCTCGCCTTACAAGAAACACACTCTGCTTTTGAGAAAAGAGCACTCTTCTACTCTACTGTGTTTCCTATGGGGTCCGAACAGTGAGCTTGCTCAGAACAAAAGAACTGTGCTTTCTACACACACGGGCCATATCTAGTTCAACTCTGCTTAGGAAACAAACAAGAACAGTAGCTCCTCTTCAGTCTGATACACTGTACTTGTGGGGAACAGATGCGAGTGCTATTTGCACTGTGTATGGCATTGGAGCACAATAGTGACTCGTCTTACCACAAAACAACTCTTGCTCGTAGGACAAAAAACTGCATGTGACTCAACTCCATTTAGGACTGGGAAACAAACGCTAGCTCGACTTCCAAGAAACACACTCTGCTTTTGAGAAAAGAGCACTCTTCTACTCTACTGTGTTTCCTATGGGGTCCGAACAGTGAGCTTGCTCAGAAAAAAAGAACTGTGCTTCCTACACACACGGCCATATCTAGTTCAATTCTGCTTAGGAACCTGACAAGAACAGTAGATCCTCTTCAGTCCAATACACTGTACTTGTGGGGAACAGACGCCAGTGCTATTTGTCCTGTGTATGGCAATGGCAGCGCAATAGTGACTCTTCTTTCCAGAAAACAACTCTTGCTCATAGGAACAGAAACTGCATGTGATTCCACTCCATTTAGGACTGGGAAACAAAAGCTGGCTCACCTTACAAGAAACACACTCTGCTTTAGAGAAAAGAGCACTCTTCTACTCTACTGTGTTTCCTATAGGACCAGAACAGTGAGCTTGCTCAGAACAAAAGAACTGTTCTTCCTACACACACGGGCCATATCTAGTTCAATTCTGCTTAGGAACCTGACAAGAACAGTAGATCCTCTTCTGTACAATACTCTGTACTTGCTGGGAACAGACGCCAGTGCTATTTGTCCTGTGTATGGCAATGGCAGCGCAATAGTGACTCTTCTTACCAGAAAACAACTCTTGCTCGTAGGACTAGAAACTGCATGTGATTCAACTCCATTTAGGACTGGGAAACAAACGCTAGCTCGCCTTACAAGAAACACACTCTGCTATAGGGAAAAGAGCACTCTTCTATCTATTGTGTTTCCTATAGGGCCAGAACAGTGAGCTTGCTCAGAACAAAAGAACTGTGCTTCCTACACACGGGCCATAACTAGTTCAACTCTGCTTAGGAAACTGACAAGAACAGTAGCTCCTCTTCAGTCCGATACACTGTACTTGCTGGGAACAGACGGGAGGGCTATTTGCACTGTTTATGGCAATGGGAGCGCAATAGTGACTTTCCTTACCAGAAAACAACTCTTGCTCATAGGATGAGAAACTGCATGTGATTCAACTCCATTTAGGACTGGGAAACAAATGCTAGCTCGCCTTACATGAAACACACTCTGCTTTTGAGAAAAGAGCACTCTTCTACTCTACTGTGTTTCCTATGGGGTCCGAACAGTGAGCTTACTCAGAAAAAAAAGAACTGTGCTTCCTACACACACGGGCCATATCTAGTTCAACTCTGCTTAGGAAACAAACAAGAACAGTAGCTCCTCTTCAGTCGAATACACTGTACTTGCGGGGAACAGACGCGAGTGCTATTTGCACTGTGTATGGCAATTGGAGCACAATAGTGACTTGTCTTACCAGAAAACAACTCTTGCTCATAGGACAAAAAACTGCATGTGACTCAACTTTATTTAGGACTTGGAAACAAACGCTAGCTCGACTTCCAAGAAAAACACTCTGCTTTTGAGAAAAGAGCACTCTTCTACTCTACTGTCTTTCCTATGTGTTCCGAAAAGTGAGCTTGCTCAGAACAAAAGAACTGTGCTTCCTACACACATGGCAATATCTCGTTCAAGTCTGCTTAGGAACCTGACAAGAACAGTAGATCTTCTGCAGTCCAATACACTGTACTTGCTGGGAACAGACGCCAGTGCTATATGTCCTGTGTAGGGCAATGGCAGCGCAATAGTGACTCTTCTTACCAGAAAACAACTCTTACTCGTAGGACCAAAAACTGCATGGGATTCAACTCCATTTAGGACTGGGAAACAAAAGCTGGCTCACCTTACAAGAAACACACTCTGCTTTAGAGAAAAGAGCACTCTTCTACTCTACTGTGTTTCCTATGTGTTCCAAACAGTGAGCTTGTTCAGAACAAAAGAACTATGCTTCCTACACATACGGACCATATCTAGTTCAAGTCTGCTTAGTAAACTGACAAGAACAGTAGCTCCTATTCAGTCCAATACACTGTACTTGCTGGGAAAAGACGCGAGTGCTATATGTCTTGTGTAGGGCAATGGGAGCACAATAGTGACTTTCCTTACCAGAAAACAACTCTTGTTCCTAGGACCAGAAACTGCATGTGATTCAACTCCATTTAGGACTAGGAAACAAACGCTAGCTCGCCTTACAAAAACACACTCTGCTTTTGAGAAAAGAGCACTCTTCTACTCTACTGTGTTTCCTGTAGGGCCAGAACAGTGAGCTTGCTCAGAACAAAAGAACTGTGCTTCCTACACACGGGCCATATCTAGTTCCACTCTGCTTAGGAAACTGACAAGAACAGTAGCTCCTCTTCAGTCCGATACACTGTACTTGCTGGGAACAGACGCGAGAGCTATTTGCACTATGTATGGAAAGAGGAGCACAATAGTAACTTTCCTTACCAGAAATCAACTCTTGCTCTTAGGACCAGAAACTGCATGTGATTCAACTCCATTTAGGTCTGGGAAACAAACGCTAGCTCGCCTTATAAGAAACACACTATGCATTTGAGAAAAGAGCACTCTTCTGCTCTACTGTGTTTCCTATGGTGTCCGAACAGTGAGCTTGCTCAGAACAAAAGAACTGTGCTTCCTACACACACGGCCATATCTAGTTCAATTCTGCTTAGGAACCTGACAAGAACAGTAGATGCTCTTCAGTCCAATACACTGTACTTGCTGGGAACAGACGCCAGTGCTATTTGTCCTGTGTTTGGCAATGGCAGCGCAATAGTGACTCTTCTTACCATAAAACAACTCATGCTCTTAATTCTAGAAACTGCATGTAATTCAACTCCATTTAGGACTGGGAAACAAACGCTAGCTCGCCTTACAAGAAACACACACTGCTTTTGAGAAAAGAGCACTCTTCTACTCTACTGTGTTTCCTATGGGTTCCGAACAGTTAGCTTGCTCAGAACAAAAGAACTGTGCTTCCTACACACATGGGCCATATCTAGTTCAACTCTGCTTAGGAAACTGACACGAACAATAGCTCCTCTTCCTTCCAATACACTGTACTTGCAGGGAACAGACGCGAGTGCTATTTGCACTTTTTATGGCAATTGGAGCACAATAGTGACTTGTCTTACCAGAAAACAACTCTTGCTCGTAGGACAAAAAACTGCATGTGACTCAACTCCATTTAAGACTAGGAAACAAACGCTAGCTCAACTTCCAAGAAACACACTCTGCTTTTGAGAAAAGAGCACTCATCTTCTCTACTGTGTTTTCTATAGAGCCAGAAGAGTGAAATTGCTCAGAACATTAGAACTGTGCTTCCAACACACATGGCCATATCTAGTTCAATTCTGCTTAGGAACCTGACAAGAACAGTGGATCCTCTTCTGTACAATACTCTGTACTTGCTGGGAACAGACGCCAGTGCTATTTGTCCTGTGTATGGCAATGGCAGCGCAATAGTGACTCTTCTTACCAGAAAACAACTCTTGCTCGTAGGACTAGAAACTGCATGTGATTCAACTCCATTTAGGACTGGGAAACAAACGCTAGCTCGCCTTACAAGAAACACACTCTGCTATAGGGAGAAGAGCACTCTTCTATCTATTGTGTTTCCTATAGGGCCAGAACAGTGAGCTTGCTCAGTACAAAAGAACTGTGCTTCCTACACACGGACCATAACTAGTTCAACTCTGCTTAGGAAACTGACAAGAACAGTAGCTCCTCTTCAGTCCGATACACTGTACTTGCTGGGAACAGACGGGAGGGCTATTTGCACTGTGTATGGCAATGGGAGCGCAATAGTGACTTTCCTTACCAGAAAAAAACTCTTGCTCGTACGACGAGAAACTGCATGTGATTCAACTCCATTTAGGACTGGGAAACAAACGATAGCTTGCCTTACAAAAAACACACTCTGCTTTTGAGAAAAGAGCACTCTTCTACTCTACTGTGTTTCCTATGGTGTCCGAACAGTGAGCTTGCTCAGAAAAAAAGAACTGTGCTTCCTACACACACGGCCATATATAGTTCAATTCTGCTTAGGAACCTGACAAGAACAGTAGATCCTCTTCAGTCCAATACACTGTACTTGCTGGGAACAGACGCCAGTGCTATTTGTCCTGTGTATGGCAATGGCAGCGCAATAGTGAATCTTCTTACCAGAAAACAACTCTTGCTCGTAGTACCAGAAACTACATGGGATTCAACTCCATTTAGGACTGCGGAACAAACGATAGCTCGCCTTACAAGAAACACACTCTGCTTTAGAGAAAAGAGCACTCTTCTACTTTACTGTGTTTCCTATGGGGTCCAAACAGTGAGCTTGCTCAGAACAAAAGAACTGTGCTTCCTACACACACGGACCATATGTAGTTCAACTGTGCTTAGGAAACTGACAAGAACAGTAGCTCCTCTTCAGTCCGATACACTGTACTTGCTGGGAACAGACGCGAGTGCTATTTGCACTGTGTATGGCAATGACAGCGCAATAGTGACTCTCCTTACCAGAAAACAACTCTTGCTCGTAGGAACACAAACTGCATGTGATTCAACGCCATTTAGGAGTGGGAAACAAATGCTAGCTTGCCTTACAAGAAACACTCTCTGCTTTTTAGAAAAGAGCACTCTTCTACTCTACTGTGTTTCCTATGGGTTCCAAACAGTGAGCTTGCTCAGAACAAAAGAACTGTGCTTCCTACACACATGGACCATATCTAGTTCAACTCTGCTTAGGAAACTGACAAGAACAGTAGCTCCTAGTCAGTCCAATACACTGTACATGCTGGGAACAGACGCGAGTGCTATTTGCACTGTGTATGGCATTTAGAGCACAATAGTGACTCTTCTTACCAGAAAACAACTCTTGCTCATAGGACCAAAAACTGCATGTGACACAAATCCATTTAGGACTGGGAAACAAACGCGAGCTTGCCTTACAAGAAACACACTCTGCTTTATAGAAAAGAGCACTCTTCTACTCTACTGTGTTTCCTATAGGGCCAGAACAGTGAGCTTGCTCAGAACATAATAACTGTGTTTCCTAAACACACGGGCCATATCTAGTTCAACTCTTCTTAGGAAACTGACAAGAACAGTAGCTCCTCTTCAGTCCGATACACTGTACTTGCTGGGAACAGACGCGAGTGCTATTTGCACTGTGTATGGCAAAGGGAGCGCAAAAGTGACTTTCCTTACCAGAAAACAACTCTTGCTCGTAGGACCAGAAACTGCATGTGATTCAACTCCATTTAGGACTGGGAAACAAACGATAGCTTGCCTTACAAAAAACACACTCTGCTTTAGAGAAAAGAGCACTCTTCTACTCTAATGTGTTTCCTTTTGGGTGCGAACAGTTAGCTTGCTCAGAATAAAAGAATTGTGCTTCCTACACACGGCCATATCTAGTTCAATTCTCCTTAGGAACCTGACAAGAACAGTAGATCCTCTTCAGTCCGATACACTGTACTTGCTGGGAACAGACGGGAGGGCTATTTGCACTGTGTATGGCAATGGGAGCGCAATAGTGACTTTCCTTACCAGAAAAAAACTCTTGCTCGTAGGACCAGAAACTGCATGTGATTCAACTCCATTTAGGACTGGGAAACAAATGCTAGCTCGCCTTACAAGAAACACACTCTGCTTTTGAGAAAAGAGCACTCTTCTACTCTACTGTGTTTCCTATAGTGACCGAACAGTGAGCATGCTCAGAACAAAAGAACTGTGCTTTCTACACACACGGGCCATATCTAGTTCAACTCTGCTTAGGAAACAAACAAGAACAGTAGCTCCTCTTCAGTCTGATACACTGTACTTGTGGGGAACAGACGCGAGTGCTATTTGCACTGTGTATGGCAAAGGGAGCACAATAGTGACTTTCCTTACCAGAAAACAACTCTTGCTCGTAGGACCAGAAACTGCATGTGATTCAACTCCATTTAGGACTGGGAAACAAACGATAGCTTGCCTTACAAAAAACACACTCTGCTTTAGAGAAAGAGCACTCTTCTATTCTACTGTGTTTCCTTTGGGGTGCGAACAGTGTGCTTGCTCAGAACAAAAGAACAGTGCTTCCTACACACACGGCCATATCTAGTTCAATTCTGCTTAGGAACCTGACAAGAACAGTAGATCCTCTTTAGTCCAATACACTGTAGTTGCTGCGAACAGATGCCAGTGCTATTTGTCCTGTGTATGGTAATGGCAGCGCAATAGTGAATATTCTTAACAGAAAACAACTCTTGCTCATAGGACCAAAAACTGCATGTGACTCAAATCCATTTAGGACTGGGAAACAAACGCGAGCTCGCCTAACAAGAAACACACTCTGCTTTATAGAAAAGAGCACTCTTCTACTCTACTGTGTTTCCTATAGGGCCAGAACAGTGAGCTTGCTCAGAACATAATAACTGTGCTTCCTAAACACACGGGCTATATCTAGTTCAACTCTGCTTAGGAAACTGACAAGAACAGTAGCTCCTCTTCAGTCCGATACACTGTACTTGCTGGGAACAGACGCGAGTGCTTTTTGCACTGTGTATGGCAATGACAGCGCAATAGTGACTCTCCTTACCAGAAAACAACTCTTGCTCGTAGGAACACAAACTGCATGTGATTCAACGCCATTTAGGACTGGGAAACAAATGCTAGCTTGCCTTACAAGAAACACTCTCTGCTTTTTAGAAAAGAGCACTCTTCTACTCTACTGTGTTTCCTATGGGTTCCAAACAGTGAGCTTGCTCAGAACAAAAGAACTGTGCTTCCTACACACACGGCCATATCTAGTTCAATTCTGCTTAGGAAACTGACAAGAACAGTAGCTCCTATTCAGTCCAATACACTGTACATGCTGGGAACAGACACGAGTGCTATTTGCACTGTGTATGGCATTTGGAGCACAATAGTGACTCTTCTTACCAGAAAACAACTCTTGCTCATAGGACCAAAAACTGCATGTGACTCAAATCCATTTAGGACTGGGAAACAAACGCGAGCTTGCCTTACAAGAAACACACTCTGCTTTATAGAAAAGACCACTCTTCTACTCTACTGTGTTTCCTATAGGTCCAGAACAGTGAGCTTGCTAAGAACATAATAACTGTGCTTCCTAAACACACGGGCCATATCTAGATCAACTCTGCTTAGGAAAATGACAAGAACAGTAGCTCCTCTTCAGTCCGAAACACTGTACTTGCTGGGAACAGACACGAGTGCTATTTGCACTGTGTATGGCAAAGGGAGCACAATAGTGACTTTCCTTACCAGAAAACAACTCTTGCTCGTAGGACCAGAAACTGCATTGATTCAACTCCATTTAGGACTGGGAAACAAACGATAGCTTGCCTTACAAAAAACACACTCTGCTTTTGAGAAAAGAGCACTCTTCTACTCTACTGTGTTTCCTTTTGGGTCCGAACAGTGAGCTTGCTCAGAACAAAAGAACTGTGCTTCCGACACACACGGCCATATCTAGTTCAATTCTGTTTAGGAACCTGACAAGAACAGTAGATCCTCTTCAGTCCAATACACTGTAGTTGCTGTGAACAGATGCCAGTGCTATTTGTCCTGTGTATGGCAATGGCAGCGCAATAGTGAATCTTCTTACCAGAAAACAACTCTTGCTCGTAGGACAAAAAACTGCATGTGACTCAACTCCATTTAGGACTGGGAAACAAACGCTAGCTCGCCTTACAAGAAACACACTCTGCTTTAGGGAAACGAGCACTCTTCTATTCTATTGTGTTTCCCATAGGGCCAGAACAGTGAGCATGCTCAGAACAAAAGAACTGTGCTTCCTACACACGGGCCATAACTAGTTCAACTCTGCTTAGGAAACTGACAAGAACAGTAGCTCCTCTTCAGTCCGATACACTGTACTTGCTGGGAACAGACAGGAGGGCTATTTGCACTGTGTATGGCAATGGGAGCGCAATAGTGACTTTCCTTACCAGAAAACAACTCTTGCTCGTAGGACCAGAAACTGCATGTGATTCAATTCCATTTAGGACTGGGAAACAAATGCTAGCTCGCCTTACAAGAAACACACTCTGCTTTTGAGAAAAGAGCACTCTTCTACTCTACTGTGTTTCCTATGGGGTCCGAACAGTGAGCTTGCTCAGAACAAAAGAACTGTGCTTTCTACACACACGGGCCATATCTAGTAAAATTCTGCTTAGGAACCTGACAAGAACAGTAGATCCTCTTCAGTCCGATACAGACACGAGTGCTATTTGTACTGTGTATGGCAATGGCAGCGCAATAGTGACTTTCCTTACCAGAAAACAAATCTTGCTCATAGGACCAGAAACTGCATGTGATTCAACTCCATTTAGGACTGGGAAACAAGTGCTAGCTCGCCTTACATGAAACATACTCTGCTTTTGAGAAAAGAGCACTCTTCTACTCTACTGTGTTTCCTATGTGTTCCGAAAAGTGAGCTTGCTCAGAACAAAAATACTGTGCTTCCTACACACAAGGCCATATCTAGTTCAAGTCTGCTTAGGAAACTGACAAGAGCAGTAGCTCCTCTTCAGTCCAATACACTTTACTTGCCAGGAACAGACGCGAGTGCTATTTGCACTGTGTATGGCAATTGGAGCACAGTAGTGACTCGTCTTACCAGAAAACAACTCTTGCTCGTAGGACAAAAAACTGCATGTGACTCAACTCCATTTAGGACTGGGAAACAAACGCTAGCTCGCCTTACAAGAAACACACTCTGCTTTAGGGAAACGAGCACTCTTCTATTCTATTGTGTTTCCTATAGGGCCAGAACAGTGAGCATGCTCAGAACAAAAGAACTGTGCTTCCTATACACGGGCCATAACTAGTTCAACTCTGCTTAGGAAACTGACAAGAACAGTAGCTCCTCTTCAGACCGATACACTGTACTTGCTGGGAACAGACAGGAGGGCTATTTGCACTGTGTATGGCAATGGGAGCACAATAGTGACTTTCCTTACCAGAAAACAACTCTTGCTCGTAGGACCAGAAACTGCATGTGATTCAATTCCATTTAGGACTGGGAAACAAGTGCTAGCTCGCCTTACAAGAAACACACTCTGCTTTTGAGAAAAGAGCACTCTTCTACTCTACTGTGTTTCCTATGGGGTCCGAACAGTGAGCTTGCTCAGAACAAAAGAACTGTGCTTTCTACACACACGGGCCATATCTAGTTCAACTCTGCTTAGGAAACAAACAAGAACAGTAGCTCCTCTTCAGTCTGATACACTGTACTTGTGGGGAACAGATGCGAGTGCTATTTGCACTGTGTATGGCATTGGAGCACAATAGTGACTCGTCTTACCACAAAACAACTCTTGCTCGTAGGACAAAAAACTGCATGTGACTCAACTCCATTTAGGACTGGGAAACAAACGCTAGCTCGACTTCCAAGAAACACACTCTGCTTTTGAGAAAAGAGCACTCTTCTACTCTACTGTGTTTCCTATGGGGTCCGAACAGTGAGCTTGCTCAGAAAAAAAGAACTGTGCTTCCTACACACACGGCCATATCTAGTTCAATTCTGCTTAGGAACCTGACAAGAACAGTAGATCCTCTTCAGTCCAATACACTGTACTTGTGGGGAACAGACGCCAGTGCTATTTGTCCTGTGTATGGCAATGGCAGCGCAATAGTGACTCTTCTTTCCAGAAAACAACTCTTGCTCATAGGAACAGAAACTGCATGTGATTCCACTCCATTTAGGACTGGGAAACAAAAGCTGGCTCACCTTACAAGAAACACACTCTGCTTTAGAGAAAAGAGCACTCTTCTACTCTACTGTGTTTCCTATAGGACCAGAACAGTGAGCTTGCTCAGAACAAAAGAACTGTTCTTCCTACACACACGGGCCATATCTAGTTCAATTCTGCTTAGGAACCTGACAAGAACAGTAGATCCTCTTCTGTACAATACTCTGTACTTGCTGGGAACAGACGCCAGTGCTATTTGTCCTGTGTATGGCAATGGCAGCGCAATAGTGACTCTTCTTACCAGAAAACAACTCTTGCTCGTAGGACTAGAAACTGCATGTGATTCAACTCCATTTAGGACTGGGAAACAAACGCTAGCTCGCCTTACAAGAAACACACTCTGCTATAGGGAAAAGAGCACTCTTCTATCTATTGTGTTTCCTATAGGGCCAGAACAGTGAGATTGCTCAGAACAAAAGAACTGTGCTTCCTACACACGGGCCATAACTAGTTCAACTCTGCTTAGGAAACTGACAAGAACAGTAGCTCCTCTTCAGTCCGATACACTGTACTTGCTGGGAACAGACGGGAGGGCTATTTGCACTGTTTATGGCAATGGGAGCGCAATAGTGACTTTCCTTACCAGAAAACAACTCTTGCTCATAGGATGAGAAACTGCATGTGATTCAACTCCATTTAGGACTGGGAAACAAATGCTAGCTCGCCTTACATGAAACACACTCTGCTTTTGAGAAAAGAGCACTCTTCTACTCTACTGTGTTTCCTATGGGGTCCGAACAGTGAGCTTGCTCAGAAAAAAAGAACTGTGCTTCCTACACACACGGGCCATATCTAGTTCAACTCTGCTTAGGAAACAAACAAGAACAGTAGCTCCTCTTCAGTCGAATACACTGTACTTGCGGGGAACAGACGTGAGTGCTATTTGCACTGTGTATGGCAATTGGAGCACAATAGTGACTTGTCTTACCAGAAAACAACTCTTGCTCATAGGACAAAAAACTGCATGTGACTCAACTTTATTTAGGACTTGGAAACAAACGCTAGCTCGACTTCCAAGAAAAACACTCTGCTTTTGAGAAAAGAGCACTCTTCTACTCTACTGTCTTTCCTATGTGTTCCGAAAAGTGAGCTTGCTCAGAACAAAAGAACTGTGCTTCCTACACACATGGCAATATCTCGTTCAAGTCTGCTTAGGAACCTGACAAGAACAGTAGATCTTCTGCAGTCCAATACACTGTACTTGCTGGGAACAGACGCCAGTGCTATATGTCCTGTGTAGGGCAATGGGAGCACAATAGTGACTTTCCTTACCAGAAAACAACTCTTGTTCCTAGGACCAGAAACTGCATGTGATTCAACTCCATTTAGGACTAGGAAACAAACGCTAGCTCGCCTTACAAAAACACACTCTGCTTTTGAGAAAAGAGCACTCTTCTACTCTACTGTGTTTCCTGTAGGGCCAGAACAGTGAGCTTGCTCAGAACAAAAGAACTGTGCTTCCTACACACGGGCCATATCTAGTTCCACTCTGCTTAGGAAACTGACAAGAACAGTAGCTCCTCTTCAGTCCGATACACTGTACTTGCTGGGAACAGACGCGAGAGCTATTTGCACTATGTATGGAAAGAGGAGCACAATAGTAACTTTCCTTACCAGAAATCAACTCTTGCTCTTAGGACCAGAAACTGCATGTGATTCAACTCCATTTAGGTCTGGGAAACAAACGCTAGCTCGCCTTATAAGAAACACACTATGCATTTGAGAAAAGAGCACTCTTCTGCTCTACTGTGTTTCCTATGGTGTCCGAACAGTGAGCTTGCTCAGAAAAAAAGAACTGTGCTTCCTACACACACGGGCCATATCTAGTTCAACTCTGCTTAGGAAACAAACAAGAACAGTAGCTCCTCTTCAGTCGAATACACTGTACTTGCGGGGAACAGACGTGAGTGCTATTTGCACTGTGTATGGCAATTGGAGCACAATAGTGACTTGTCTTACCAGAAAACAACTCTTGCTCATAGGACAAAAAACTGCATGTGACTCAACTTTATTTAGGACTTGGAAACAAACGCTAGCTCGACTTCCAAGAAAAACACTCTGCTTTTGAGAAAAGAGCACTCTTCTACTCTACTGTCTTTCCTATGTGTTCCGAAAAGTGAGCTTGCTCAGAACAAAAGAACTGTGCTTCCTACACACATGGCAATATCTCGTTCAAGTCTGCTTAGGAACCTGACAAGAACAGTAGATCTTCTGCAGTCCAATACACTGTACTTGCTGGGAACAGACGCCAGTGCTATATGTCCTGTGTAGGGCAATGGGAGCACAATAGTGACTTTCCTTACCAGAAAACAACTCTTGTTCCTAGGACCAGAAACTGCATGTGATTCAACTCCATTTAGGACTAGGAAACAAACGCTAGCTCGCCTTACAAAAACACACTCTGCTTTTGAGAAAAGAGCACTCTTCTACTCTACTGTGTTTCCTGTAGGGCCAGAACAGTGAGCTTGCTCAGAACAAAAGAACTGTGCTTCCTACACACGGGCCATATCTAGTTCCACTCTGCTTAGGAAACTGACAAGAACAGTAGCTCCTCTTCAGTCCGATACACTGTACTTGCTGGGAACAGACGCGAGAGCTATTTGCACTATGTATGGAAAGAGGAGCACAATAGTAACTTTCCTTACCAGAAATCAACTCTTGCTCTTAGGACCAGAAACTGCATGTGATTCAACTCCATTTAGGTCTGGGAAACAAACGCTAGCTCGCCTTATAAGAAACACACTATGCATTTGAGAAAAGAGCACTCTTCTGCTCTACTGTGTTTCCTATGGTGTCCGAACAGTGAGCTTGCTCAGAACAAAAGAACTGTGCTTCCTACACACACGGCCATATCTAGTTCAATTCTGCTTAGGAACCTGACAAGAACAGTAGATCCTCTTCAGTCCAATACACTGTACTTGCTGGGAACAGACGCCAGTGCTATTTGTCCTGTGTATGGCAATGGCAGCGCAATAGTGACTCTTCTTACCATAAAACAACTCATGCTCTTAATTCTAGAAACTGCATGTAATTCAACTCCATTTAGGACTGGGAAACAAACGCTAGCTCGCCTTACAAGAAACACACACTGCTTTTGAGAAAAGAGCACTCTTCTACTCTACTGTGTTTCCTATGGGTTCCGAACAGTTAGCTTGCTCAGAACAAAAGAACTGTGCTTCCTACACACATGGGCCATATCTAGTTCAACTCTGCTTAGGAAACTGACACGAACAATAGCTCCTCTTCCTTCCAATACACTGTACTTGCAGGGAACAGACGCGAGTGCTATTTGCACTTTTTATGGCAATTGGAGCACAATAGTGACTTGTCTTACCAGAAAACAACTCTTGCTCGTAGGACAAAAAACTGCATGTGACTCAACTCCATTTAAGACTAGGAAACAAACGCTAGCTCAACTTCCAAGAAACACACTCTGCTTTTGAGAAAAGAGCACTCATCTTCTCTACTGTGTTTTCTATAGAGCCAGAAGAGTGAAATTGCTCAGAACATTAGAACTGTGCTTCCAACACACATGGCCATATCTAGTTCAATTCTTCTTAGGAACCTGACAAAAACAGTGGATCCTCTTCTGTACAATACTCTGTACTTGCTGGGAACAGACGCCAGTGCTATTTGTCCTGTGTATGGCAATGGCAGCGCAATAGTGACTCTTCTTACCAGAAAACAACTCTTGCTCGTAGGACTAGAAACTGCATGTGATTCAACTCCATTTAGGACTGGGAAACAAACGCTAGCTCGCCTTACAAGAAACACACTCTGCTATAGGGAGAAGAGCACTCTTCTATCTATTGTGTTTCCTATAGGGCCAGAACAGTGAGCTTGCTCAGTACAAAAGAACTGTGCTTCCTACACACGGACCATAACTAGTTCAACTCTGCTTAGGAAACTGACAAGAACAGTAGCTCCTCTTCAGTCCGATACACTGTACTTGCTGGGAACAGACGGGAGGGCTATTTGCACTGTGTATGGCAATGGGAGCGCAATAGTGACTTTCCTTACCAGAAAAAAACTCTTGCTCGTACGACGAGAAACTGCATGTGATTCAACTCCATTTAGGACTGGGAAACAAACGATAGCTTGCCTTACAAAAAACACACTCTGCTTTTGAGAAAAGAGCACTCTTCTACTCTACTGTGTTTCCTATGGTGTCCGAACAGTGAGCTTGCTCAGAAAAAAAGAACTGTGCTTCCTACACACACGGCCATATATAGTTCAATTCTGCTTAGGAACCTGACAAGAACAGTAGATCCTCTTCAGTCCAATACACTGTACTTGCTGGGAACAGACGCCAGTGCTATTTGTCCTGTGTATGGCAATGGCAGCGCAATAGTGAATCTTCTTACCAGAAAACAACTCTTGCTCGTAGTACCAGAAACTACATGGGATTCAACTCCATTTAGGACTGCGGAACAAACGATAGCTCGCCTTACAAGAAACACACTCTGCTTTAGAGAAAAGAGCACTCTTCTACTTTACTGTGTTTCCTATGGGGTCCAAACAGTGAGCTTGCTCAGAACAAAAGAACTGTGCTTCCTACACACACGGACAATATGTAGTTCAACTCTGCTTAGGAAACTGACAAGAACAGTAGCTCCTCTTCAGTCCGATACACTGTACTTGCTGGGAACAGACGCGAGTGCTATTTGCACTGTGTATGGCAATGACAGCGCAATAGTGACTCTCCTTACCAGAAAACAACTCTTGCTCGTAGGAACACAAACTGCATGTGATTCAACGCCATTTAGGAGTGGGAAACAAATGCTAGCTTGCCTTACAAGAAACACTCTCTGCTTTTTAGAAAAGAGCACTCTTCTACTCTACTGTGTTTCCTATGGGTTCCAAACAGTGAGCTTGCTCAGAACAAAAGAACTGTGCTTCCTACACACATGGACCATATCTAGTTCAACTCTGCTTAGGAAACTGACAAGAACAGTAGCTCCTAGTCAGTCCAATACACTGTACATGCTGGGAACAGACGCGAGTGCTATTTGCACTGTGTATGGCATTTAGAGCACAATAGTGACTCTTCTTACCAGAAAACAACTCTTGCTCATAGGACCAAAAACTGCATGTGACACAAATCCATTTAGGACTGGGAAACAAACGCTAGCTCGCCTTACAAGAAACACACTCTGCTTTATAGAAAAGAGCACTCTTCTACTCTACTGTGTTTCCTATAGGGCCAGAACAGTGAGCTTGCTCAGAACATAATAACTGTGTTTCCTAAACACACGGGCCATATCTAGTTCAACTCTTCTTAGGAAACTGACAAGAACAGTAGCTCCTCTTCAGTCCGATACACTGTACTTGCTGGGAACAGACGCGAGTGCTATTTGCACTGTGTATGGCAAAGGGAGCGCAAAAGTGACTTTCCTTACCAGAAAACAACTCTTGCTCGTAGGACCAGAAACTGCATGTGATTCAACTCCATTTAGGACTGGGAAACAAACGATAGCTTGCCTTACAAAAAACACACTCTGCTTTAGAGAAAAGAGCACTCTTCTACTCTAATGTGTTTCCTTTTGGGTGCGAACAGTTAGCTTGCTCAGAATAAAAGAATTGTGCTTCCTACACACACGGCCATATCTAGTTCAATTCTCCTTAGGAACCTGACAAGAACAGTAGATCCTCTTCAGTCCGATACACTGTACTTGCTGGGAACAGACGGGAGGGCTATTTGCACTGTGTATGGCAATGGGAGCGAAATAGTGACTTTCCTTACCAGAAAAAAACTCTTGCTCGTAGGACCAGAAACTGCATGTGATTCAACTCCATTTAGGACTGGGAAACAAATGCTAGCTCGCCTTACAAGAAACACACTCTGCTTTTGAGAAAAGAGCACTCTTCTACTCTACTATGTTTCCTATGGTGACCGAACAGTGAGCATGCTCAGAACAAAAGAACTGTGCTTTCTACACACACGGGCCATATCTAGTTCAACTCTGCTTAGGAAGCAAACAAGAACAGTAGCTCCTCTTCAGTCTGATACACTGTACTTGTGGGGAACAGACGCGAGTGCTATTTGCACTGTGTATGGCAAAGGGAGCGCAATAGTGACTTTCCTTACCAGAAAACAACTCTTGCTCGTAGGACCAGAAACTGCATGTGATTCAACTCCATTTAGGACTGGGAAACAAACGATAGCTTGCCTTACAAAAAACACACTCTGCTTTAGAGAAAGAGCACTCTTCTATTCTACTGTGTTTCCTTTGGGGTGCGAACAGTGTGCTTGCTCAGAACAAAAGAACAGTGCTTCCTACACACACGGCCATATCTAGTTCAATTCTGCTTAGGAACCTGACAAGAACAGTAGATCCTCTTTAGTCCAATACACTGTAGTTGCTGCGAACAGATGCCAGTGCTATTTGTCCTGTGTATGGAAATGGCAGCGCAATAGTGAATATTCTTAACAGAAAACAACTCTTGCTCATAGGACCAAAAACTGCATGTGACTCAAATCCATTTAGGACTGGGAAACAAACGCGAGCTCGCCTAACAAGAAACACACTCTGCTTTATAGAAAAGAGCACTCTTCTACTCTACTGTGTTTCCTATAGGGCCAGAACAGTGAGCTTGCTCAGAACATAATAACTGTGCTTCCTAAACACACGGGCTATATCTAGTTCAACTCTGCTTAGGAAACTGACAAGAACAGTAGCTCCTCTTCAGTCCGATACACTGTACTTGCTGGGAACAGACGCGAGTGCTATTTGCACTGTGTATGGCAATGACAGCGCAATAGTGACTCTCCTTACCAGAAAACAACTCTTGCTCGTAGGAACACAAATTGCATGTGATTCAACGCCATTTAGGACTGGGAAACAAATTCTAGCTTGCCTTACAAGAAACACTCTCTGCTTTTTAGAAAAGAGCACTCTTCTACTCTACTGTGTTTCCTATGGGTTCCAAACAGTGAGCTTGCTCAGAACAAAAGAACTGTGCTTCCTACACACACGGCCATATCTAGTTCAATTCTGCTTAGGAAACTGACAAGAACAGTAGCTCCTATTCAGTCCAATACACTGTACATGCTGGGAACAGACACGAGTGCTATTTGCACTGTGTATGGCATTTGGAGCACAATAGTGACTCTTCTTACCAGAAAACAACTCTTGCTCATAGGACCAAAAACTGCATGTGACTCAAATCCATTTAGGACTGGGAAACAAACGCGAGCTTGCCTTACAAGAAACACACTCTGCTTTATAGAAAAGAGCACTCTTCTACTCTACTGTGTTTCCTATAGGTCCAGAACAGTGAGCTTGCTAAGAACATAATAACTGTGCTTCCTAAACACACGGGCCATATCTAGATCAACTCTGCTTAGGAAAATGACAAGAACAGTAGCTCCTCTTCAGTCCGAAACACTGTACTTGCTGGGAACAGACACGAGTGCTATTTGCACTGTGTATGGCAAAGGGAGCACAATAGTGACTTTCCTTACCAGAAAACAACTCTTGCTCGTAGGACCAGAAACTGCATTGATTCAACTCCATTTAGGACTGGGAAACAAACGATAGCTTGCCTTACAAAAAACACACTCTGCTTTTGAGAAAAGAGCACTCTTCTACTCTACTGTGTTTCCTTTTGGGTCCGAACAGTGAGCTTGCTCAGAACAAAAGAACTGTGCTTCCGACACACACGGCCATATCTAGTTCAATTCTGTTTAGGAACCTGACAAGAACAGTAGATCCTCTTCAGTCCAATACACTGTAGTTGCTGTGAACAGATGCCAGTGCTATTTGTCCTGTGTATGGCAATGGCAGCGCAATAGTGAATCTTCTTACCAGAAAACAACTCTTGCTCATAGGACCAGAAACTGCATGTGATTCCACTCCATTTAGGACTGGGAAACAAACGCTAGCTCGCCTTACAAGAAACACACTCTGCTTTAGAGAAAAGAGCACTCTTCTACTCTACTGTGTTTCCTATGGGGTCCAAACAGTGAGCTTTCTCAGAACAAAAGAACTGTGCTTCCTACACACAAGGACCATATGTAGTTCAACTCTACTTAGAAAACTGACAAGAACAGTAGCTCCTATTCAGTCCAATACGCTGTATTTGCTGGGAAAAGACGCGAGTGCTATTTGCCCTGTGTATGGCAATGGGAGCGCAATAGTGACTTTCCTTACCAGAAAACAACTCTTGCTCGTAGGACCAGAAACTGCATGTGATTCAACTCCATTTAGGACTGGGAAACAAACGAAAGCTTGCCTTACAAAAACACACTCTGCTTTTGAGAAAAGAGCACTCTTCTACTCTACTGTGTTTCCTTTTGGGTCCGAACAGTGAGCTTGCTCAGAACAAAAGAACTGTGCTTCCGACACACACGGCCATATCTAGTTCAATTCTGCTTAGGAACCTGACAAGAACAGTAGATCCTCTTCAGTCCAATACACTCTAGTTGCTGTGAACAGATCCCAGTGCTATTTGTCCTGTGTATGGCAATGGCAGCGCAATAGTGAATCTTCTTACCAGAAAACAACTGTTGCTCGTAGGACCAGAAACTGCATGTGATTCCACTCCATTTAGGACTGGGAAACAAACGCTAGCTCGCCTTACAAGAAACACACTCTGCTTTAGAGAAAAGAGCACTCTTCTACTCTAATGTGTTTCCTATGGGGTCCAAACAGTGAGCTTTCTCAGAACAAAAGAACTGTGCTTCCTACACACAAGGACCATATGTAGTTCAACTCTGCTTAGGAAACTGACAAGAACAGAAGCTCCTATTCAGTCCAATACGCTGTACTTGCTGGGAAAAGACGCGAGTGCTTTTTGCCCTGTGTATGGCAATGGGAGCGCAATAGTGACTTTCCTTACCAGAAAACAACTCTTGCTCGTAGGACCATAAACTGCATGTGATTCAACTCCATTTAGGACTGGGAAACAAACGAAAGCTTGCCTTACAAAAACACACTCTGCTTTTGAGAAAAGAGCACCCTTCTACTCTACTGTGTTTCCTATGGGGTCCGAACAGTGAGCTTGCTCAGAACGAAAGAACTGTGCTTCCTACACACACGGCCATATCTAGTTCAATTCTGCTTAGGAACCTGACAAGAACAATAGATCCTTTTCAGTCCAATACACTGTACTTGCTGCGAACAGACGCGAGTGCTATTTGCACTGTGTATGGCAATGGGAGCGCAATAGTGACTTTCCTTACCAGAAAACAACTCTTGCTCGTAGGACGAGAAACTGCATGTGATTCAACTCCATTTAGGACTGGGAAACAAATGCTAGCTCGCCTTACATGAAACACACTCTGCTTTTGAGAAAAGAGCACTCTTCTACTCTACTGTGTTTCCTATGGGGTCCAAAGAGTGAGCTTGCTCAGAACAAAAGAACTGTGCTTCCTACACACATGGGCCATATCTAGTTCAACTCTGCTTAGGAAACAAACAAGAACAGTAGCTCTTCTTCAGTCGAATACACTGTAATTGCGGGGAACAGACGCGAGTGCTACTTGCACTGTGTATGGCAATTGGAGCACAATAGTGACTTGTCTTACCAGAAAACAACTCTTGCTCGTAGGACAAAAAACTGCATGTGATTCAACTTTATTTAGTACTGGGAGACAAACACTAGCTCGACTTCCAAGAAAAACACTCTGCTTTTGAGAAAAGAGCACTCTTCTACTCTACTGTCTTTCCTATGTGTTCCGAAAAGTGAGCTTGCTCAGAACAAAAGAACTGTGCTTCCTACACACACGGCAATATCTCGTTCAAGTCTGCTTAGGAACCTGACAAGAACAGTAGATCTTCTGCAGTCCAATACACTGTACTTGCTGGGAACAGACGCCAGTGCTATATGTCCTGTGTAGGGCAATGGAAGCGCAATAGTGACTCTTCTTACCAGAAAACAACTCTTACTCGTAGGACCAGAAACTGCATGTGATTCAACTCCATTTAGGACTGGGAAACAAACGCTAGCTCGCGTTACAAGAAACACACTCTGCTTTAGAGAAAAAAGCACTCTTCTACTCTACTGTGTTTCCTATGGGGTCCAAACAGTGAGCTTGTTCAGAACAAAAGAACTATGCTTCCTACACATACGGACCATATCTAGTTCAACTCTGCTTAGTAAACTGACAAGAACAGTAGCTCCTATTCAGTCCAATACACTGTACTTGCTGGGAAAAGACGCGAGTGCTATATGTCTTATGTAGTGCAATGGGAGCGCAATAGTGACTTTCCTTACCAGAAAACAACTCTTGTTCGTAGGACCAGAAACTGCATGTGATTCAACTCCATTTAGGACTAGGAAACAAACGCTAGCTCGCCTTACAAAAACACACTCTGCTTTTGAGAAAAGAGCACTCTTCTACTCTACTGTGTTTCCTGTAGAGCCAGAACAGTGAGCTTGCTCAGAACAAAAGAACTGTGCTTCCTTCACACGGGCCATATCTAGTTCCACTCTGCTTAGGAAACTGACAAGAACAGTAGCTCCTCTTCAGTCCGATACACTGTACTTGCTGGGAACAGACGCGAGAGCTATTTGCACTATGTATGGCAAGAGGAGCGCAATAGTGACTTTCCTTACCAGAAATCAACTCTTGTTCTTAGGACCAGAAACTGCATGTGATTCAACTCTATTTAGGACTGGGAAACAAACGCTAGCTCGCCTTACAAGAAACACACTCTGCATTTGAGAAAAGAGCACTCTTCTACTCTACTGTGTTTCCTATGGTGTCCGAACAGTGAGCTTGCTCAGAACAAAAGAACTGTGCTTCCTACACACACGGCCATATCTAGTTCAATTCTGCTTAGGAACCTGACAAGAACAGTAGATCCTCTTCAGTCCAATACACTGTACTTGCTGGGAACAGACGCCAGTGCTATTTGTCCTGTGTATGGCAATGGCAGCGCAATAGTGACTCTTCTTACCATAAAACAACTCATGCTCTTAGGACTAGAAACTGCATGTGATTCAACTCCATTTAGGACTGGGAAACAAACGCTAGCTCGCCTTACAAGAAACACACACTGCTTTAGAGAAAAGAGCACTCTTCTACTCTACTGTGTTTCCTATAGGGCCAGAACAGTGAGCTTGCTAAAAAAAATTAAATAACTGTTCTTCCTACACACGGGCCATAACTAGTTCAACTCTGCCTAGGAAACTGACACGAACAGTAGATCCTCTTCAGTCCGATACAGACACGAGTGCTATTTGCACTGTGTATGGCAATGGGAGTGCAATAGTGACTTTCCTTACCAGAAAACAAATCTTGCTCATAGGACCAGAAACTGCATGTGATTCAACTCCATTTAGGACTGGGAAACAAGTGCTAGCTCGCCTTACATGAAACACACTCTGCTTTTGAGAAAAGAGCACTCTTCTACTCTACTGTGTTTCCTATGTGTTCCGAAAAGTGAGCTTGCTCAGAACAAAAATACTGTGCTTCCTACACACAAGGCCATATCTAGTTCAAGTCTGCTTAGGAAACTGACAAGAGCAGTAGCTCCTCTTCAGTCCAATACACTTTACTTGCAGGGAACAGACGCGAGTGCTATTTGCACTGTGTATGGCAATTGGAGCACAGTAGTGACTCGTCTTACCAGAAAACAACTCTTGCTCGTAGGACAAAAAACTGCATGTGACTCAACTCCATTTAGGACTGGGAAACAAACGCTAGCTCGCCTTACAAGAAACACACTCTGCTTTAGGGAAACGAGCACTCTTCTATTCTATTGTGTTTCCCATAGGGCCAGAACAGTGAGCATGCTCAGAACAAAAGAACTGTGCTTCCTACACACGGGCCATAACTAGTTCAACTCTGCTTAGGATACTGACAAGAACAGTAGCTCCTCTTCAGTCCGATACACTGTACTTGCTGGGAACAGACAGGAGGGCTATTTGCACTGTGTATGGCAATGGGAGCGCAATAGTGACTTTCCTTACCAGAAAACAACTCTTGCTCGTAGGACCAGAAACTGCATGTGATTCAATTCCATTTAGGACTGGGAAACAAATGCTAGCTCGCCTTACAAGAAACACACTCTGCTTTTGAGAAAAGAGCACTCTTCTACTCTACTGTGTTTCCTATGGGGTCCGAACAGTGAGCTTGCTCAGAACAAAAGAACTGTGCTTTCTACACACACGGGCCATATCTAGTAAAATTCTGCTTAGGAACCTGACAAGAACAGTAGATCCTCTTCAGTCCGATACAGACACGACTGCTATTTGCACTGTGTATGGCAATGGCAGCGCAATAGTGACTTTCCTTTCCAGAAAACAAATCTTGCTCATAGGACCAGAAACTGCATGTGATTCAACTCCATTTAGGACTGGGAAACAAGTGCTAGCTCGCCTTACATGAAACATACTCTGCTTTTGAGAAAAGAGCACTCTTCTATTCTACTGTGTTTCCTATGTGTTCCGAAAAGTGAGCTTGCTCAGAACAAAAATACTGTGCTTCCTACACACAAGGCCATATCTAGTTCAAGTCTGCTTAGGAAACTGACAAGAGCAGTAGCTCCTCTTCAGTCCAATACACTTTACTTGCAGGGAACAGACGCGAGTGCTATTTGCACTGTGTATGGCAATTGGAGCACAGTAGTGACTCGTCTTACCAGAAAACAACTCTTGCTCGTAGGACAAAAAACTGCATGTGACTCAACTCCATTTAGGACTGGGAAACAAACGCTAGCTCGCCTTACAAGAAACACACTCTGCTTTAGGGAAACGAGCACTCTTCTATTCTATTGTGTTTCCTATAGGGCCAGAACAGTGAGCATGCTCAGAACAAAAGAACTGTGCTTCCTACACACGGGCCATAACTAGTTCAACTCTGCTTAGGAAACTGACAAGAACAGTAGCTCCTCTTCAGTCCGATACACTGTACTTGCTGGGAACAGACAGGAGGGCTATTTGCACTGTGTATGGCAATGGGAGCACAATAGTGACTTTCCTTACCAGAAAACAACTCTTGCTCGTAGGACCAGAAACTGCATGTGATTCAACTCCATTTAGGACTGGGAAACAAATGCTAGCTCGCCTTACAAGAAACACACTCTGCTTTTGAGAAAAGAGCACTCTTCTACTCTACTGTGTTTCCTATGGGGTCCGAACAGTGAGCTTGCTCAGAACAAAAGAACTGTGCTTTCTACACACACGGGCCATATCTAGTTCAACTCTGCTTAGGAAACAAACAAGAACAGTAGCTCCTCTTCAGTCTGATACACTGTACTTGTGGGGAACAGATGCGAGTGCTATTTGCACTGTGTATGGCATTGGAGCACAATAGTGACTCGTCTTACCAGAAAACAACTCTTGCTCGTAGGACAAAAAACTGCATGTGACTCAAATCCATTTAGGACTGGGAAACAAACGCTAGCTCGACTTCCAAGAAACACACTCTGCTTTTGAGAAAAGAGCACTCTTCTACTCTACTGTGTTTCCTATGGGGTCCGAACAGTGAGCTTGCTCAGAAAAAAAGAACTGTGCTTCCTACACACACGGCCATATCTAGTTCAATTCTGCTAAGGAACCTGACAAGAACAGTAGATCCTCTTCAGTCCAATACACTGTACTTTTGGGGAACAGACGCCAGTGCTATTTGTCCTGTGTATGGCAATGGCAGCGCAATAGTGACTCTTCTTTCCAGAAAACAACTCTTGCTCATAGGAACAGAAACTGCATGTGATTCCACTCCATTTAGGACTGGGAAACAAAAGCTGGCTCACCTTACAAGAAACACACTCTGCTTTAGAGAAAAGAGCACTCTTCTACTCTACTGTGTTTCCTATAGGACCAGAACAGTGAGCTTGCTCAGAACAAAAGAACTGTTCTTCCTACACACACGGGCCATATCTAGTTCAATTCTGCTTAGGAACCTGACAAGAACAGTAGATCCTCTTCTGTACAATACTCTGTACTTGCTGGGAACAGACGCCAGTGCTATTTGTCCTGTGTATGGCAATGGCAGCGCAATAGTGACTCTTCTTACCAGAAAACAACTCTTGCTCGTAGGACTAGAAACTGCATGTGATTCAACTCCATTTAGGACTGGGAAACAAACGCTAGCTCGCCTTACAAGAAACACACTCTGCTATAGGGAAAAGAGCACTCTTCTATCTATTGTGTTTCCTATAGGGCCAGAACAGTGAGCTTGCTCAGAACAAAAGAACTGTGCTTCCTACACACGGGCCATAACTAGTTCAACTCTGCTTAGGAAACTGACAAGAACAGTAGCTCCTCTTCAGTCCGATACACTGTACTTGCTGGGAACAGACGGGAGGGCTATTTGCACTGTTTATGGCAATGGGAGCGCAATAGTGACTTTCCTTACCAGAAAACAACTCTTGCTCGTAGGATGAGAAACTGCATGTGATTCAACTCCATTTAGGACTGGGAAACAAATGCTAGCTCGCCTTACATGAAACACACTCTGCTTTTGAGAAAAGAGCACTCTTCTACTCTACTGTGTTTCCTATAGGGCCAGAACAGTGAGCTTGCTCAGAACATAAAAACGGTGCTTCCTACACACACGGGCCATATCTAGTTCAACTCTGCTTAGGAAACAAACAAGAACAGTATCTCCTCTTCAGTCGGATACACTGTACTTGCGGGGAACAGACGCGAGTGCTATTTGCACTGTGTATGGCAATTGGAGCACAATAGTGACTTGTCTTACCAGAAAACAACTCTTGCTCATAGGACAAAAAACTGCATGTGACTCAACTTTATTTAGGACTTGGAAACAAACGCTAGCTCGACTTCCAAGAAAAACACTCTGCTTTTGAGAAAAGAGCACTCTTCTACTCTACTGTCTTTCCTATGTGTTCCGAAAAGTGAGCTTGCTCAGAACAAAAGAACTGTGCTTCCTACACACATGGCAATATCTCGTTCAAGTCTGCTTAGGAACCTGACAAGAACAGTAGATCTTCTGCAGTCCAATACACTGTACTTGCTGGGAACAGACGCCAGTGCTATATGTCCTGTGTAGGGCAATGGCAGCGCAATAGTGACTCTTCTTACCAGAAAACAACTCTTACTCGTAGGACCAGAAACTGCATGGGATTCAACTCCATTTAGGACTGGGAAACAAAAGCTGGCTCACCTTACAAGAAACACACTCTGCTTTAGAGAAAAGAGCACTCTTCTACTCTACTGTGTTTCCTATGTGTTCCAAACAGTGAGCTTGTTCAGAACAAAAGAACTATGCTTCCTACACATACGGACCATATCTAGTTCAACTCTGCTTAGTAAACTGACAAGAACAGTAGCTCCTATTCAGTCCAATACACTGTACTTGCTGGGAAAAGACGCGAGTGCTATATGTCTTGTGTAGGGCAATGGGAGCACAATAGTGACTTTCCTTACCAGAAAACAACTCTTGTTCCTAGGACCAGAAACTGCATGTGATTCAACTCCATTTAGGACTAGGAAACAAACGCTAGCTCGCCTTACAAAAACACACTCTGCTTTTGAGAAAGAGCACTCTTCTACTCTACTGTGTTTCCTGTAGGGCCAGAACAGTGAGCTTGCTCAGAACAAAAGAACTGTGCTTCCTACACACGGGCCATATCTAGTTCCACTCTGCTTAGGAAACTGACAAGAACAGTAGCTCCTCTTCAGTCCGATACACTGTACTTGCTGGGAACAGACGCGAGAGCTATTTGCACTATGTATGGAAAGAGGAGCACAATAGTAACTTTCCTTACCAGAAATCAACTCTTGCTCTTAGGACCAGAAACTGCATGTGATTCAACTCCATTTAGGTCTGGGAAACAAACGCTAGCTCGCCTTATAAGAAACACACTCTGCATTTGAGAAAAGAGCACTCTTCTGCTCTACTGTGTTTCCTATGGTGTCCGAACAGTGAGCTTGCTCAGAACAAAAGAACTGTGCTTCCTACACACACGGCCATATCTAGTTCAATTCTGCTTAGGAACCTGACAAGAACAGTAGATCCTCTTCAGTCCAATACACTGTACTTGCTGGGAACAGACGCCAGTGCTATTTGTCCTGTGTATGGCAATGGCAGCACAATAGTGACTCTTCTTACCATAAAACAACTCATGCTCTTAATTCTAGAAACTGCATGTAATTCAACTCCATTTAGGACTGGGAAACAAACGCTAGCTCGCCTTACAAGAAACACACACTGCTTTAGAGAAAAGAGCACTCTTCTACTCTACTGTGTTTCCTATAGGGCCAGAACAGTGAGCTTGCTAAAAAAAATTAAATAACTGTTCTTCCTACACACGGGCCATAACTAGTTCAACTCTGCTTAGGAAACTGACACGAACAGTAGCTCCTCTTCAGTCCGATACAGACACGAGTGCTATTTGCACTGTGTATGGCAATGGGAGCGCAATAGTGATTTTCCTTACCAGAAAACAAATCTTGCTCATAGGACCAGAAACTGCATGTGATTCAACTCCATTTAAGACTGGGAAACAAGTGCTAGCTCGCCTTACATGAAACACACTCTGCTTTTGAGAAAAGAGCACTCTTCTACTCTACTGTGTTTCCTATGTGTTCCGAAAAGTGAGCTTGCTCAGAACAAAAATACTGTGCTTCCTACACACAAGGCCATATCTAGTTCAAGTCTGCTTAGGAACCTGACAAGAACAGTAGATCCTCTTCAGTCCAATACACTGTACTTGCTGGGAACGGACGCGAGTGCTATTTGCACTGTGTATGGCAATTGGAGCACAGTAGTGACTCGTCTTACCAGAACACAACTCTTACTCGTAGGACAAAAAACTGCATGTGACTCAACTCCATTTAGGACTGGGAAACAAACGCTAGCTCGCCTTACAAGAAACACACTCTGCTTTAGGGAAACGAGCACTTTTCTATTCTATTGTGTTTCCTATAGGGCCAGAAGAGTGAGCTTGCTCAGAACAAAAGAACTGTGCTTCCTACACACGGGCCATAACTAGTTCAACTCTGCTTAGGAAACTGACAAGAACAGTAGCTCCTCTTCAGTCTGATACACTGTACTTGCTGCGAACAGACGCGAGTGCTATTTGCACTGTGTATGGCAATGGGAGCACAATAGTGACTTTCCTTACCAGAAAACAACTCTTGCTCGTAGGACCAGAAACTGCATGTGATTCAATTCCATTTAGGACTGGGAAACAAATGCTAGCTCGCCTTACAAGAAACACACTCTGCTTTTGAGAAAAGAGCACTCTTCTACTCTACTGTGTTTCCTATGGGGTCCGAACAGTGAGCTTGCTCAGAACAAAAGAACTGTGCTTTCTACACACACGGGCCATATCTAGTTCAACTCTGATTAGGAAACAAACAAGAACAGTAGCTCCTCTTCAGTCTGATACACTGTACTTGTGGGGAACAGACGCGAGTGCTATTTGCACTGTGTATGGCATTGGAGCATAATAGTGACTCGTCTTACCAGAAAACAACTCTTGCTTGTAGGACAAATAACTGCATGTGACTCAACTCCATTTAGGACTGGGAAACAAACGCTAGCTCGACTTCCAAGAAACACACTCTGCTTTTGAGAAAAGAGCAATCTTCTACTCTACTGTGCTTCCTATGGGGTCCAAACAGTGAGCTTGCTCAGAAAAAAAGAACTGTGCTTCCTACACACATGGCCATATCTAGTCCAATTCTGCTTAGGAACCTGACAAGAACAGTAGATCCTCTTCAGTCCAATACACTGTACTTGTGGGGAACAGACGCCAGTGCTATTTGTCCTGTGTATGGCAATGGCAGCGCAATAGTGACTCCTCTTTCCAGAAAACAACTCTTGCTCGTAGGACCAGAAACTGCATGTGATTCAACTCCATTTAGGACTGGGAAACAAAAGCTGGCTCACCTTTCAAATAACACACTCTGCTTTAGAGAAAAGAGCACTCTTCTACTCTACTGTGTTTCCTATAGGGCCAGAACAGTGAGCTTGCTCAGAACAAAAGAACTGTGCTTCCTACACACAGGGGCCATATCTAGTTCAACTCTGCTTAGGAACCTGACAAGAACAGTAGCTCCTCTTCAGTCCGATACATTGTACTTGCTGGGAACAGACGCGAGTGCTATTTGCACTGTGTATGTTAATGGGAGCGCAATAGTGACTTTCCTTACCAGAAAACAACTCTTGCTCGTAAGACCAAAAACTACATGAGATTCAACTCCATTTAGGACTGGGAAACAAATGCTAGCTCGCCTTACATGAAACACACTCTGCTTTTGAGAAAAGAGCACACTTCTACTCTACTGTGTTTCCTATGGGTTCCTAACAGTGAGCTTGCTCAGAACAAAAGAACTGTGCTTCCTACACACATGGGCTATATCTAGTTCAACTCTGCTTAGGAAACTGACACGAACAATAGCTCCTCTTCCTTCCAATACACTGTACTTGCAGGGAACAGACGCGAGTGCTATTTGCACTTTTTATGGCAATTGGAGCACAATAGTGACTTGTCTTACCAGAAAACAACTCTTGCTCGTAGGACAAAAAACTGCATGTGACTCAACTCCATTTAGGACTAGGAAACAAACGCTAGCTCAACTTCCAAGAAACACACTCTGCTTTTGAGAAAAGAGTACTCATCTTCTCTACTGTGTTTTCTATAGAGCCAGAAGAGTGAAATTGCTCAGAACATTAGAACTGTGCTTCCAACACACATGGCCATATCTAGTTCAATTCTGCTTAGGAACCTGACAAGAACAGTAGATCCTCTTCTGTACAATACTCTGTACTTGCTGGGAACAGACGCCAGTGCTATTTGTCCTGTGTATGGCAATGGCAGCGCAATAGTGACTCTTCTTACCAGAAAACAACTCTTGCTCGTAGGACTAGAAACTGCATGTGATTCAACTCCATTTAGGACTGGGAAACAAACGCTAGCTCGCCTTACAAGAAAAACACTCTGCTATAGGGAGAAGAGCACTCTTCTATCTATTGTGTTTCCTATAGGGCCAGAACAGTGAGCTTGCTCAGAACAAAAGAACTGTGCTTCCTACACACGGACCATAACTAGTTCAACTCTGCTTAGGAAACTGACAAGAACAGTAGCTCCTCTTCAGTCCGATACACTGTACTTGCTGGGAACAGACGGGAGGGTTATTTGCACTGTGTATTGCAATGGGAGCGCAATAGTGACTTTCCTTACCAGAAAAAAACTCTTGCTCGTACGACGAGAAACTGCATGTGATTCAACTCCATTTAGGACTGGGAAACAAACGATAGCTTGCCTTACAAAAAACACACTCTGCTTTTGAGAAAAGAGCACTCTTCTACTCTACTGTGTTTCCTATGGTGTCCGAACAGTGAGCTTGCTCAGAAAAAAAGAACTGTGCTTCCTACACACACGGCCATATATAGTTCAATTCTGCTTAGGAACCTGACAAGAACAGTAGATCCTCTTCTGTACAATACTCTGTACTTGCTGGGAACAGACGCCAGTGCTATTTGTCCTGTGTATGGCAATGGCAGCGCAATAGTGACTCTTCTTACCAGAAAACAACTCTTGCTCGTAGTACCAGAAACTGCATGGGATTCAACTCCATTTAGGACTGCGGAACAAACGATAGCTCGCCTTACAAGAAACACACTCTGCTTTAGAGAAAAGAGCACTCTTCTACTTTACTGTGTTTCCTATGGGGTCCAAACAGTGAGCTTGCTCAGAACAAAAGAACTGTGCTTCCTACACACACGGACCATATATAGTTCAACTCTGCTTAGGAAACTGACAAGAACAGTAGCTCCTCTTCAGTCCGATACACTGTACTTGCTGGGAACAGACGCGAGTGCTATTTGCACTGTGTATGGCAATGACAGCGCAATAGTGACTCTCCTTACCAGAAAACAACTCTTGCTCGTAGGAACACAAACTGCATGTGATTCAACGCCATTTAGGAGTGGGAAACAAATGCTAGCTTGCCTTACAAGAAACACTCTCTGCTTTTTAGAAAAGAGCACTCTTCTACTCTACTGTGTTTCCTATGGGTTCCAAACAGTGAGCTTGCTCAGAACAAAAGAACTGTGCTTCCTACACACACGGCCATATCTAGTTCAATTCTGCTTAGGAAACTGACAAGAACAGTAGCTCCTATTCAGTCCAATACACTGTACTTGCTGGGAACAGACGCCAGTGCTATATGTCCTGTGTAGGGCAATGGAAGCGCAATAGTGACTCTTCTTACCAGAAAACAACTCTTACTCGTAGGACCAGAATCTGCCTGTGATTCAACTCCATTTAGGACTGGGAAACAAACGCTAGCGCACGTTACAAGAAACACACTCTGCTTTAGAGAAAAGAGCACTCTTCTAATCTACTGTGTTTCCTATGGGGTCCAAACAGTGAGCTTGTTCAGAACAAAAGAACTATGCTTCCTACACATACGGACCATATCTAGTTCAACTCTGCTTAGTAAACTGACAAGAACAGTAGCTCCTATTCAGTCCAATACACTGTACTTGCTGGGAAAAGACGCGAGTGCTATATGTCTTGTGTAGTGCAATGGGAGCGCAATAGTGACTTTCCTTACCAGAAAACAACTCTTGTTCGTAGGACCAGAAACTGCATGTGATTCAACTCCATTTAGGACTAGGAAACAAACGCTAGCTCGCCTTACAAAAACACACTCTGCTTTTGAGAAAAGAGCACTCTTCTACTCTACTGTGTTTCCTGTAGGGCCAGAACAGTGAGCTTGCTCAGAACAAAAGAACTGTGCTTCCTTCACACGGGCCATATCTAGTTCCACTCTGCTTAGGAAACTGACAAGAACAGTAGCTCCTCTTCAGTCCGATACACTGTACTTGCTGGGAACAGACGCGAGAGCTATTTGTACTATGTATGGCAAGAGGAGCGCAATAGTGACTTTCCTTACCAGAAATCAACTCTTGCTCTTAGGACCAGAAACTGCATGTGATTCAACTCCATTTAGGACTGGGAAACAAACGCTAGCTCGCCTTACAAGAAACACACTCTGCGTTTGAGAAAAGAGCACTCTTCTACTCTACTGTGTTTCCTATGGTGTCCGAACAGTGAGCTTGCTCAGAACAAAAGAACTGTGCTTCCTACACACACAGCCATATCTAGTTCAATTCTGCTTAGGAACCTGACAAGAACAGTAGATCCTCTTCAGTCCAATACACTGTACTTGCTGGGAACAGACGCCAGTGCTATTTGTCCTGTATATGGCAATGGCAGCGCAATAGTGACTCTTCTTACCATAAAACAACTCATGCTCTTAGGACTAGAAACTGCATGTGATTCAACTCCATTGAGGACTGGGAAACAAATGCTAGCTCGCCTTACAAGAAACACACACTGCTTTAGAGAAAAGAGGACTCTTCTACTCTACTGTGTTTCCTATAGGGCCAGAACAGTGAACTTGCTAAAAAAAATTAAATAACTGTTCTTACTACACACGGGCCATAACTAGTTCAACTCTGCTTAGGAAACTGACACGAACAGTAGCTCCTCAGTCCGATACAGACACAAGTGCTATTTGCACTGTGTATGGCAATGGGAGCACAATAGTGACTTTCCTTACCAGAAAACAAATCTTGCTCATAGGACCAGAAACTGCATGTGATTCAACTCCATTTAGGACTGGGAAACAAGTGCTAGCTCGCCTTACATGAAACACACTCTGCTTTTGAGAAAAGAGCACTCTTCTACTCTACTGTGTTTCCTATGTGTTCCGAAAAGTGAGCTTGCTCAGAACAAAAATACTGTGCTTCCTACACACAAGGCCATATCTAGTTCAAGTCTGCTTAGGAAACTGACAAGAGCAGTAGCTCCTCTTCAGTCCAATACACTTTACTTGCAGGGAACAGACGCGAGTGCTATTTGCACTGTGTATGGCAATTGGAGCACAGTAGTGACTCGTCTTACCAGAAAACAACTCTTGCTCGTAGGACAAAAAACTGCATGTGACTCAACTCCATTTAGGACTGGGAAACAAACGCTAGCTCGACTTCCAAGAAACACACTCTGCTTTTGAGAAAAGAGCACTCTTCTACTCTACTGTGTTTCCTATGGGGTCCGAACAGTGAGCTTGCTCAGAAAAAAATAACTGTGCTTCCTACACACACGGCCATATCTAGTTCAATTCTGCTTAGGAACCTGACAAGAACAGTAGATCCTCTTCAGTCCAATACACTGTACTTGTGGGGAACAGACGCCAGTGCTATTTGTCCTGTGTATGGCAATGGCAGCGCAATAGTGACTCTTCTTTCCAGAAAACAACTCTTGCTCGTAGGAACAGAAACTGCATGTGATTCCACTCCATTTAGGACTGGGAAACAAAAGCTGGCTCACCTTACAAGAAACACACTCTGCTTTAGAGAAAAGAGCACTCTTCTACTCTACTGTGTTTCCTATAGGACCAGAACAGTGAGCTTGCTCAGAACAAAAGAACTGTTCTTCCTACACACACGGGCCATATCTAGTTCAATTCTGCTTAATAACCTGACAAGAACAGTAGATCCTCTTCTGTACAATACTCTGTACTTGCTGGAAACAGACGCCAGTGCTATTTGTCCTGTGTATGGCAATGGCAGCGCAACAGTGACTCTTCATACCAGAAAACAACTCTTGCTCGTAGGACCAGAAACTGCATGTGATTCAATTCCATTTAGGACTGGGAAACAAACGCTAGCTCGCCTTACAAGAAACACACACTGCTTTAGAGAAAAGAGCACTCTTCTACTGTACTGTGCTTCCTATAGGGCCAGAACAGTGAGCTTGCTCAAAACAAAACAACTGTGCTTCCTACACACGGGCCATAACTAGTTCAACTCTGCTTAGGAAACTGACAAGAACAGTAGCTCCTCTTCAGTCCAATACACTTTACTTGCAGGGAACAGACACGAGTGCTATTTGCCTTGTGTAGGGCAATGGGAGCGCAATAGTGACTTTCCTTACCAGAAAAAAACTCTTGTTCGTAGGACCAGAAACTGCATGTGATTCAACTCCATTTAGGACTAGGAAACAAACGCTAGCTCGCCTTACAAAAACACACTCTTCTTTTGAGAAAAGAGCACTCTTCTACTCTACTGTGTTTCCTATAGGGCCAGAACAGTGAGCTTGCTCAGAACATAAGAACGGTGCTTCCTACACACACGGGCCATATCTAGTTCAACTCTGCTTAGGAAACTGACAAGAACAGTAGCTCCTCTTCAGTCCGATACACTGTACTTGCTAGGAACAGACGCGAGAGCTATTTGTACTATGTATGGCAAGGGGAGCACAATAGTGACTTTCCTTACCAGAAAACAACTCTTGCTCTTAGGACCAGAAACTGCATGTGATTCCACTCCATTTAGGACTGGGAAACAAACGCTAGCTCGCCTTACAAGAAACACACTCTGCTTCAGAGAAAAGAGCACTCTTCTACTCTACTGTGTTTCCTATAGGGCCAGAACAGTGAGCTTGCTCAGAACAAAAGAACTGTGCTTCCTACACACGGGCCATATCTAGTTCAACTCTGCTTAGGAAACTGACAAGAACAGTAGCTCCTCTTCAGTCCGATACACTGTACTTGCTGGGAACAGACGCGAGTGCTATTTGCACTGTGTATTGCAATGGGAGCGCAATAGTGCCTTTCTTACCAGAAAACAACTCTTGCTCGTCGGACCAGAAACTGCATGTGATTCAACACCATTTAGGACTGGGAAACAATCGGTAGCTCGCCTTACAAGAAGCACACTCTGCTTTAGAGAAAAGAGCACTCTTCTATTCTACTGTGTTTCCTATGGGGTCAAAACAGTGAGCTTGCTCAGAACAAAAGAACTGTGCTTCCTACAAACACGAATCATATCTAGTTCAACTCTGCTTAGTAAACATACAAGAACAGTAGCTCCTCTTCAGTCCGATACACTGTACTTGCGGGGAACAGACGCGAGTGCTATTTGCACTGTGTATGGCATTGGAGCAAAATAGTGACTCGTCTTACCAGAAAACAACTCTTGCTCGTAGGACAAAAAACTGCATGTGACTCAACTCCATTTAGGACTGGGAAACAAACGCTAGCTCGACTTACAAGAAACACACTCTGCTTTAGAGAAAAGAGCACTCTTCTACTCTACTGTGTTTCCTATAGGGCCAGAACAGTGAGCTTGCTCAGAACAAAAGGACTGTGCTTCCTACACACAGGGCCATATCTAGTTCAACTCTGCTTAGGAAACTGACAAGAAGAGTAGCACCTCTTCAGTCCAATACACTGTACTTGCTGGGAACAGATGCGAGTGCTATTTGCACTGTGTATGGCAATTGGAGCACAATAGTGACTTGTCTTACCAGAAAACAACTCTTGCTCGTAGGACAAAAAACTGCATGTGACTCAACTCCATTTAGGACTAGGAAACAAACGCTAGCTCGACTTCCAAGAAACACACTCTGCTTTGAGAAAAGAGCACTCTTCTACTCTACTGTGTTTCCTATAGAGCCAGAAGATTGAACTTGCTCAGAACATTAAGACTGTGCTTCCTACACACACGGACATATCTAGTTCAATTCTGCTTAGGAACCTGACAAGAACAGTAGATCCTTTTCTGTACAATACACTGTACTTGCTGGGAACAGACGCCAGTGCTATTTGTCCTGTGTATGGCAATGGCAGTACAATAGTGACTCTTCTTACCATAAAACAACTCTTGCTCGTAGGACTAGAAACTGCATGTGATTCATCTCCATTTAGGACTGGGAAACAAACGCTAGCTCGCCTTACAAGAAACACACTCTGCTTTAGAGAAAAGAGCACTCTTCTACTCTACTGTGTTTCCTATAGGGCCAGAACAGTGAGCTTGCTCAGAACAAAAGAACTGTGCTTCCTACACACGGGCCATATCTAGTTCAACTCTGCTTAGGAAACTGACAAGAACAGTAGCTCCTCTTCAGTCCGATACACTGTACTTGCTGGGAACAGACGCGAGTGCTATTTGCACTGTGTATTGCAATGGGAGCGCAATAGTGCCTTTCTTACCAGAAAACAACTCTTGCTCGTCGGACCAGAAACTGCATGTGATTCAACTCCATTTAGGACTGGGAAACAAACGGTAGCTCGCCTTACAAGAAGCACACTCTGCTTTAGAGAAAAGAGCACTCTTCTACTCTACTGTGTTTCCTATATGGCCAGAACAGTGAGCTTGCTCAGAACAAAAGGACTGTGCTTCCTACACACAGGGCCATATCTAGTTCAACTCTGCTTAGGAAACTGACAAGAAGAGTAGCACTTCTTCAGTCCGATACACTGTACTTGCTGGGAACAGACGCGAGTGCTATTTGCACTGTGTATGGCAATGGGAGCGCAATAGTGACTTTCCTTACCAGAAAACAACTCTTGCTCGTAAGACCAGAAACTGCATGTGATTCAACTCCATTTAGGATTGGGAAACAAATGCTCACTCGCCTTACATGAAACACACTCTGCTTTTGAGAAAAGAGCACTCTTCTACTCTACTGTGTTTCCTATGGGGTCCGAACAGTGAGCTTGCTCAGAACAAAAGAACTGTGCTTCCTACACACATGAGCCATATCTAGTTCAACTCTGCTTAGGAAACTGACAAGAAGAGTAGCACCTCTTCAGTCTGATACACTGTACTTGCTGGGAACAGACGCGAGTGCTATTTGCACTGTGTATGGCAATTGGAGCACAATAGTGACTCGTCTTACCAGAAAAAAACTCTTGCTCGTAGGACCAGAAACTGCATGTGACTCAACTCCATTTAGGACTGGGAAACAAACGCTAGCTCGCCTTACAAGAAACACACTCTGCTTTTGAGAAAAGAGCACTCTTCTACTCTACTGTGTTTCCTATGGTGTCCGAACAGTGAGCTTGCTCAGAACAAAAGAACTGTGCTTCCTACACACACGGCCATATCTAGTTCAATTCTGCTTAGGAACCTGACAAGAACAGTAGATCCTCTTCAGTCCAATACACTGTACTTGCGGGGAACAGACGCGAGTGCTATTTGCACTGTGTATGGCATTGGAGCACAATAGTGACTTGTCTTACCAGAAAACAACTCTTGCTAGTAGGACAAAAAACTGCATGTGACACAACTCCATTTAGGACTGGGAAACAAACGCTAGCTCGCCTTACAAGAAACACACTCTGCTTTTGAGAAAAGAGCACTCTTCTACTCTACTGTGTTTCCTATGGTGTCCGAACAGTGAGCTTGCTCAGAACAAAAGAACTGTGCTTCCTACACACACGGCCATATCTAGTTCAACTGTGCTTAGGAAACTGACAAGAACAGTAGCTCCTCTTCCGTCCAATACACTGTATTGCGGGGAACAGACGCGAGTGCTATTTGCACTGTGTATGGCAATTGGAGCACAATAGTGACTCGTCTTACCAGAAAACAACTATTGCTCATAGGACAAAAAACTGCATGTGACTCAACTCCATTTAGGACTGGGAAACAAACGCTAGCTCGCCTTACAAGAAACACACTCTGCTTTTGAGAAAAGAGCACTCTTCTACTCTACTGTGTTTCCTATAGGGCCAGAACAGTGAGCTTGCTCAGAACAAAAGAACTGTGCTTCCTACACACGGCCATATCTAGTTCAATTCTGCTAAGGAACCTGACAAGGACAGTAGATCCTCTTCAGTCCAGTACACTGTAATTGCTGGGAACAGACACCAGTGCTGTTTGTCCTGTGTATGGCAATGGCAGCGCAATAGTGACTCTTCATACCAGAAAAAAACTCTTGCTCGTAGGATCAGAAACTGCATGTGATTCAACACCATTTAGGACTGGGAAACGAAAGCTAGCTCACCTTACAAGAAACACACTCTGCTTTAGAGAAAAGAGCAGTCTTCTACTCTACTGTGTTTCCAATGGGTCCAAACTGTGAGCTTGCTCAGAACAAAAGAACTGTGCTTCTTACACGCACGGACCATATCTAGTTCAATTCTGCTTAGTAAACTGACAAGAACAGTAGCTCCTGTTCAGTCCAATACACTGTACTTGCTGGGAAAAGGCGCGAGTGCTATTTGCCTTGTAAAGGGCAATGGGAGCGCAATATTGACTTTCCTTACCAGAAAACAACTCTTGTTCATAGGACTAGAAACTGCATGTGATTCAACTCCATTTAGGACTAGGAAACAAACGCTAGCTCACCTTACAAAAACACACTCTGCTTTTGAGAAAAGAGCACTCTTCTACTCTACTGTGTTTCCTATGTGTTCCGAAAAGTGAGCTTGCTCAGAACAAAAAAACTGTGCTTCCTACACACACGGCCATATCTAGTTCAATTCTGCTTAGGAACCTGACAAAAACAGTAGATCCTCTTCAGTCCAATACACTGTACTTGATGGGAACAGACGCCAGTGCTATTTGTGCTGTGTATGGCAAAGGAAGCGCAATAGAGATTCTTTTTATCAGAAAACAACCCTTGCTCATAGGACGAGAAACTTCATGTGATTCCACTCCATTTAGGACTGGGAAACAAACGCTAGCTCGCCTTACAAGAAACACACTCTGCTTTAGAGAAAAGAGCACTCTTCTACTCTACTGTGTTTCCTATAGGGCCAGAACAGTGAGCTTGCTCAGAACAAAAGAACTGTGCTTCCTACACACGGGCCATATCTAGTTCAACTCTGCTTAGGAAACTGACAAGAACAGTAGCTCCTCTTCAGTCCGATACACTGTACTTGCTGGGAACAGACGCGAGTGCTATTTGCACTGTGTATTGCAATGGGAGCGCAATAGTGCCTTTCTTACCAGAAAACAACTCTTGCTCGTCGGACCAGAAACTGCATGTGATTCAACACCATTTAGGACTGGGAAACAAACGGTAGCTCGCCTTACAAGAAGCACACTCTGCTTTAGAGAAAAGAGCACTCTTCTACTCTACTGTGTTTCCTATATGGCCAGAACAGTGAGCTTGCTAAGAACAAAAGGACTGTGCTTCCTACACACAGGGCCATATCTAGTTCAACTCTGCTTAGGAAACTGACAAGAAGAGTAGCACCTCTTCAGTCCGATACACTGTACTTGCTGGGAACAGACGCGAGTGCTATTTGCACTGAGTATGGCAATGGGAGCGCAATAGTGACTTTCCTTACCAGAAAACAACTCTTGCTCGTAAGACCAGAAACTGCATGTGATTCAACTCCATTTAGGATTGGGAAACAAATGCTCACTCGCCTTACATGAAACACACTCTGCTTTTGAGAAAAGAGCACTCTTCTTCTCTTGTGTTTCCTATGGGGTCCGAACAGTGAGCTTGCTCAGAACAAAAGAACTGTGCTTCCTACACACATGAGCCATATCTAGTTCAACTCTGCTTAGGAAACTGACAAGAAGAGTAGCACCTCTTCAGTCTGATACACTGTACTTGCTGGGAACAGACGCGAGTGCTATTTGCACTGTGTATGGCAATTGGAGCACAATAGTGACTCGTCTTACCAGAAAAAAACTCTTGCTCGTAGGACCAGAAACTGCATGTGACTCAACTCCATTTAGGACTGGGAAACAAACGCTAGCTCGCCTTACAAGAAACACACTCTGCTTTTGAGAAAAGAGCACTCTTCTACTCTACTGTGTTTCCTATGGTGTCCGAACAGTGAGCTTGCTCAGAACAAAAGAACTGTGCTTCCTACACACACGGCCATATCTAGTTCAATTCTGCTTAGGAACCTGACAAGAACAGTAGATCCTCTTCAGTCCAATACACTGTACTTGCGGGGAACAGACGCGAGTGCTATTTGCACTGTGTATGGCATTGGAGCACAATAGTGACTTGTCTTACCAGAAAACAACTCTTGCTAGTAGGACAAAAAACTGCATGTGACACAACTCCATTTAGGACTGGGAAACAAACGCTAGCTCGCCTTACAAGAAACACACTCTGCTTTTGAGAAAAGAGCACTCTTCTACTCTACTGTGTTTCCTATGGTGTCCGAACAGTGAGCTTGCTCAGAACAAAAGAACTGTGCTTCCTACACACACGGCCATATCTAGTTCAACTGTGCTTAGGAAACTGACAAGAACAGTAGCTCCTCTTCCGTCCAATACACTGTATTGCGGGGAACAGACGCGAGTGCTATTTGCACTGTGTATGGCAATTGGAGCACAATAGTGACTCGTCTTACCAGAAAACAACTATTGCTCATAGGACAAAAAACTGCATGTGACTCAACTCCATTTAGGACTGGGAAACAAACGCTAGCTCGCCTTACAAGAAACACACTCTGCTTTTGAGAAAAGAGCACTCTTCTACTCTACTGTGTTTCCTATAGGGCCAGAACAGTGAGCTTGCTCAGAACAAAAGAACTGTGCTTCCTACACACGGCCATATCTAGTTCAATTCTGCTAAGGAACCTGACAAGGACAGTAGATCCTCTTCAGTCCAGTACACTGTAATTGCTGGGAACAGACACCAGTGCTGTTTGTCCTGTGTATGGCAATGGCAGCGCAATAGTGACTCTTCATACCAGAAAAAAACTCTTGCTCGTAGGATCAGAAACTGCATGTGATTCAACACCATTTAGGACTGGGAAACGAAAGCTAGCTCACCTTACAAGAAACACACTCTGCTTTAGAGAAAAGAGCAGTCTTCTACTCTACTGTGTTTCCAATGGGTCCAAACTGTGAGCTTGCTCAGAACAAAAGAACTGTGCTTCTTACACGCACGGACCATATCTAGTTCAATTCTGCTTAGTAAACTGACAAGAACAGTAGCTCCTGTTCAGTCCAATACACTGTACTTGCTGGGAAAAGGCGCGAGTGCTATTTGCCTTGTAAAGGGCAATGGGAGCGCAATATTGACTTTCCTTACCAGAAAACAACTCTTGTTCATAGGACTAGAAACTGCATGTGATTCAACTCCATTTAGGACTAGGAAACAAACGCTAGCTCGCCTTACAAAAACACACTCTGCTTTTGAGAAAAGAGCACTCTTCTACTCTACTGTGTTTCCTATGTGTTCCGAAAAGTGAGCTTGCTCAGAACAAAAAAACTGTGCTTCCTACACACACGGCCATATCTAGTTCAATTCTGCTTAGGAACCTGACAAAAACAGTAGATCCTCTTCAGTCCAATACACTGTACTTGCTGGGAACAGACGCCAGTGCTATTTGTGCTGTGTATGGCAAAGGCAGCGCAATAGAGATTCTTTTTATCAGAAAACAACCCTTGCTCATAGGACGAGAAACTGCATGTGATTCCACTCCATTTAGGACTGGGAAACAAACGCTAGCTAGCCTTACAAGAAACACACTCTGCTTTAGAGAAAAGAGCACTCTTCTACTCTACTGTGTTTCCTATAGGGCCAGAACAGTGAGCTTGCTCAGAACAAAAGAACTGTGCTTCCTACACACGGGCCATATCTAGTTCAACTCTGCTTAGGAAACTGACAAGAACAGTAGCTCCTCTTCAGTCCGATACACTGTACTTGCTGGGAACAGACGCGAGTGCTATTTGCACTGTGTATTGCAATGGGAGCGCAATAGTGCCTTTCTTACCAGAAAACAACTCTTGCTCGTCGGACCAGAAACTGCATGTGATTCAACACCATTTAGGACTGGGAAACAAACGGTAGCTCGCCTTACAAGAAGCACACTCTGCTTTAGAGAAAAGAGCACTCTTCTACTCTACTGTGTTTCCTATATGGCCAGAACAGTGAGCTTGCTAAGAACAAAAGGACTGTGCTTCCTACACACAGGGCCATATCTAGTTCAACTCTGCTTAGGAAACTGACAAGAAGAGTAGCACCTCTTCAGTCCGATACACTGTACTTGCTGGGAACAGACGCGAGTGCTATTTGCACTGAGTATGGCAATGGGAGCGCAATAGTGACTTTCCTTACCAGAAAACAACTCTTGCTCGTAAGACCAGAAACTGCATGTGATTCAACTCCATTTAGGATTGGGAAACAAATGCTCACTCGCCTTACATGAAACACACTCTGCTTTTGAGAAAAGAGCACTCTTCTACTCTACTGTGTTTCCTATGGGGTCCGAACAGTGAGCTTGCTCAGAACAAAAGAACTGTGCTTCCTACACACATGAGCCATATCTAGTTCAACTCTGCTTAGGAAACTGACAAGAAGAGTAGCACCTCTTCAGTCTGATACACTGTACTTGCTGGGAACAGACGCGAGTGCTATTTGCACTGTGTATGGCAATTGGAGCACAATAGTGACTCGTCTTACCAGAAAAAAACTCTTGCTCGTAGGACCAGAAACTGCATGTGACTCAACTCCATTTAAGACTGGGAAACAAACGCTAGCTTGCCTTACAAGAAACACACTCTGTTTTTGAGAAAAGAGCACTCTTCTACTCTACTGTGTTTCCTATGGTGTCCGAACAGTGAGCTTGCTCAGAACAAAAGAACTGTGCTTCCTACACACACGGCCATATCTAGTTCAATTCTGCTTAGGAACCTGACAAGAACAGTAGATCCTCTTCAGTCCAATACACTGTACTTGCGGGGAACAGACGCGAGTGCTATTTGCACTGTGTATGGCATTGGAGCACAATAGTGACTTGTCTTACCAGAAAACAACTCTTGCTAGTAGGACAAAAAACTGCATGTGACACAACTCCATTTAGGACTGGGAAACAAACGCTAGCTCGCCTTACAAGAAACACACTCTGCTTTTGAGAAAAGAGCACTCTTCTACTCTACTGTGTTTCCTATGGTGTCCGAACAGTGAGCTTGCTCAGAACAAAAGAACTGTGCTTCCTACACACACGGCCATATCTAGTTCAACTGTGCTTAGGAAACTGACAAGAACAGTAGCTCCTCTTCCGTCCAATACACTGTATTGCGGGGAACAGACGCGAGTGCTATTTGCACTGTGTATGGCAATTGGAGCACAATAGTGACTCGTCTTACCAGAAAACAACTATTGCTCATAGGACAAAAAACTGCATGTGACTCAACTCCATTTAGGACTGGGAAACAAACGCTAGCTCGCCTTACAAGAAACACACTCTGCTTTTGAGAAAAGAGCACTCTTCTACTCTACTGTGTTTCCTATAGGGCCAGAACAGTGAGCTTGCTCAGAACAAAAGAACTGTGCTTCCTACACACGGCCATATCTAGTTCAATTCTGCTAAGGAACCTGACAAGGACAGTAGATCCTCTTCAGTCCAGTACACTGTAATTGCTGGGAACAGACACCAGTGCTGTTTGTCCTGTGTATGGCAATGGCAGCGCAATAGTGACTCTTCATACCAGAAAAAAACTCTTGCTCGTAGGATCAGAAACTGCATGTGATTCAACACCATTTAGGACTGGGAAACGAAAGCTAGCTCACCTTACAAGAAACACACTCTGCTTTAGAGAAAAGAGCAGTCTTCTACTCTACTGTGTTTCCAATGGGTCCAAACTGTGAGCTTGCTCAGAACAAAAGAACTGTGCTTCTTACACGCACGGACCATATCTAGTTCAATTCTGCTTAGTAAACTGACAAGAACAGTAGCTCCTGTTCAGTCCAATACACTGTACTTGCTGGGAAAAGGCGCGAGTGCTATTTGCCTTGTAAAGGGCAATGGGAGCGCAATATTGACTTTCCTTACCAGAAAACAACTCTTGTTCATAGGACTAGAAACTGCATGTGATTCAACTCCATTTAGGACTAGGAAACAAACGCTAGCTCACCTTACAAAAACACACTCTGCTTTTGAGAAAAGAGCACTCTTCTACTCTACTGTGTTTCCTATGTGTTCCGAAAAGTGAGCTTGCTCAGAACAAAAAAACTGTGCTTCCTACACACACGGCCATATCTAGTTCAATTCTGCTTAGGAACCTGACAAAAACAGTAGATCCTCTTCAGTCCAATACACTGTACTTGCTGGGAACAGACGCCAGTGCTATTTGTGCTGTGTATGGCAAAGGCAGCGCAATAGAGATTCTTTTTATCAGAAAACAACCCTTGCTCATAGGACGAGAAACTGCATGTGATTCCACTCCATTTAGGACTGGGAAACAAACGCTAGCTAGCCTTACAAGAAACACACTCTGCTTTAGAGAAAAGAGCACTCTTCTACTCTACTGTGTTTCCTATAGGGCCAGAACAGTGAGCTTGCTCAGAACAAAAGAACTGTGCTTCCTACACACGGGCCATATCTAGTTCAACTCTGCTTAGGAAACTGACAAGAACAGTAGCTCCTCTTCAGTCCGATACACTGTACTTGCTGGGAACAGACGCGAGTGCTATTTGCACTGTGTATTGCAATGGGAGCGCAATAGTGCCTTTCTTACCAGAAAACAACTCTTGCTCGTCGGACCAGAAACTGCATGTGATTCAACACCATTTAGGACTGGGAAACAAACGGTAGCTCGCCTTACAAGAAGCACACTCTGCTTTAGAGAAAAGAGCACTCTTCTACTCTACTGTGTTTCCTATATGGCCAGAACAGTGAGCTTGCTCAGAACAAAAGGACTGTGCTTCCTACACACAGGGCCATATCTAGTTCAACTCTGCTTAGGAAACTGACAAGAAGAGTAGCACCTCTTCAGTCCGATACACTGTACTTGCTGGGAACAGACGCGAGTGCTATTTGCACTGAGTATGGCAATGGGAGCGCAATAGTGACTTTCCTTACCAGAAAACAACTCTTGCTCGTAAGACCAGAAACTGCATGTGATTCAACTCCATTTAGGATTGGGAAACAAATGCTCACTCGCCTTACATGAAACACACTCTGCTTTTGAGAAAAGAGCACTCTTCTACTCTACTGTGTTTCCTATGGGGTCCGAACAGTGAGCTTGCTCAGAACAAAAGAACTGTGCTTCCTACACACATGAGCCATATCTAGTTCAACTCTGCTTAGGAAACTGACAAGAAGAGTAGCACCTCTTCAGTCTGATACACTGTACTTGCTGGGAACAGACGCGAGTGCTATTTGCACTGTGTATGGCAATTGGAGCACAATAGTGACTCGTCTTACCAGAAAAAAACTCTTGCTCGTAGGACCAGAAACTGCATGTGACTCAACTCCATTTAAGACTGGGAAACAAACGCTAGCTTGCCTTACAAGAAACACACTCTGCTTTTGAGAAAAGAGCACTCTTCTACTCTACTGTGTTTCCTATGGTGTCCGAACAGTGAGCTTGCTCAGAACAAAAGAACTGTGCTTCCTACACACACGGCCATATCTAGTTCAATCTGCTTAGGAACCTGACAAGAACAGTAGATCCCTCTTCAGTCCAATACACTGTACTTGCGGGAGGAACAGACGCGAGTGCTATTTGCACTGTGTATGGCATTGGAGCACAATAGTGACTTGTCTTACAGAAAACAACTCTTGCTAGTAGGACAAAAAACTGCATGTGACACAACTCCATTTAGGACTGGGAAACAAACGCTAGCTCGCCTTACAAGAAACACACTCTGCTTCTGAGAAAAGAGCACTCTTCTACTCTACTGTGTTTCCTATGGGTGTCCGAACAGTGAGCTTGCTCAAACAAAAGAACTGTGCTTCCTACACACACGGCCATATCTAGTTCAACTGTGCTTAGGAAACTGACAAGAACAGTAGCTCCTCTTCCGTCCAATACACTGTATTGCGTCGGGAACAGACGCGAGTGCTATTGCACTGTGTATGGCAATTGGAGCACAATAGTGACTCGTCTTACCAGAAAACAACTATTGCTCATAGGACAAAAAACTGCATGTGACTCAACTCCATTTAGGACTGGGAAACAAACGCTAGCTCGCCTTACAAGAAACACACTCTGCTTTGAGAAAAGAGCACTCTTCTACTCTACTGTGTTTCCTATAGGGCCAGAACAGTGAGCTTGCTCAGAACAAAAGAACTGTGCTTCCTACACACGGCCATATCTAGTTCAATTCTGCTAAGGAACCTGACAAGGACAGTAGATCCTCTTCAGTCCAGTACACTGTAATTGCTGGGAACAGACACCAGTGCTGTTTGTCCTGTGTATGGCAATGGCAGCGCAATAGGTGACTCTTCATACCAGAAAAAAACTCTTGCTCGTAGGATCAGAAACTGCATGTGATTCAACACATTTAGACTGGGAAACGAAAGCTAGCTCACCTTACAAGAAACACAACTCTGCTTTAGAGAAAGAGCAGTCTTCTACTCTACTGTGTTTCCAATGGGTCCAAACTGTGAGCTTGCTCAGAACAAAAGAACTGTGCTTCTTACACGCACGGACCATATCTAGTTCAATTCTGCTTAGTAAACTGACAAGAACAGTAGCTCCTGTTCAGTCCAATACACTGTACTTGCTGGGAAAAGGCGCGAGTGCTATTTGCCTTGTAAAGGGCAATGGAGAGCGCAATATTGACTTTCCTTACCAGAAAACAACTCTTGTTCATAGGACTAGAAACTGCATGTGATTCAACTCCATTAGGACTAGGAAACAAACGCTAGCTCACCTTACAAAAACACACTCTGCTTTTGAGAAAAGAGCACTCTTCTACTCTACTGTGTTCCTATGTGTTCCGAAAGTGAGCTTGCTCAGAACAAAAAAACTGTGCTTCCTACACACACGGCCATATCTAGTTCAATTCTGCTTAGGAACCTGACAAAAACAGTAGATCCTCTTCAGTCCAATACACTGTACTTGCTGGGAACAGACGCCAGTGCTATTTGTGCTGTGTATGGCAAAGGCAGCGCAATAGAGATTCTGTTTATCAGAAAACAACCCTTGCTCATAGGACGAGAAACTGCATGTGATTCCACTCCATTTAGGACTGGAAACACAACGCTAGCTCGCCTTACAAGAAACACACTCTGCTTTAGAGAAAAGAGCACTCTTCTACTCTACTGTGTTTCCTATAGGGCCAGAACCAGTGAGCTTGCTCAGAACAAAAGAACTGTGCTTCCTACACACGGGGCCATATCTAGTTCAACTCTGCTTAGGAAACTGACAAGAACAGTAGCTCCTCTTCAGTCCGATACACTGTACTTGCTGGGAACAGACGCGAGTGCTATTTGCACTGTGTATTGCAATGGGAGCGCAATAGTGCCTTTCTTACCAGAAAACAACTCTTGCTCGTCGGACAAGAAACTGCATGTGATTCAACACCATTTAGGACTGGGAAACAAACGGTAGCTCGCCTTACAAGAAGCACACTCTGCTTTAGAGAAAAGAGCACTCTTCTACTCTACTGTGTTTCCTTATGGCCAGAACAGTGAGCTTGCTCAGAACAAAAG